>NW_027479155.1:0-206513 GCF_051014685.1 Ptiloglossa arizonensis | reverse complement strand
TTTTTCCCTAGCCCATTCTGGCTAAGCGTTTAGTGCAGCAGAATTGCGAAAAATTTGTTGCCTTCTCAACCATTTCTTAGCTTCAAAGTCCCATATCTCGCGAACGGATTGACCAAACCCAAAAATTCCTGCTGCGTCTGAAATTAGAAACTCGCCCGATTACAACGGTATGCGTATTTATTCCCTAGGCCATTCTGGTTAAGCGTTTGGAGCAGCAGAATTGCGAAAAATTTGTTCTGTTCGCAACCATTTCTTAGCTTCAAACTCCCATATCTCGCGAACGGATTGACCTAACCCAAAAATTCCTGTTGCATCTGAAAGAAGAAACTCGCCCGATTACAACGGTATGTGTATTTTTTCCCTAGCCCATTCTGGCTAAGCGTTTAGTGCAGCAGAATTGCGAAAAATTTGTTGCCTTCTCAACCATTTCTTAGCTTCAAAGTCCCATATCTCGCGAACGGATTGACCAAACCCAAAAATTCCTGTTGCATCTGAAAGAAGAAACTCGCCCGATTACAACGGTATGTGTATTTTTTCCCTAGGCCATTCTGGTTAAGCGTTAGGAGCCGCAGAATTGCGAAATTTTTTTGCCTTCTCAACCATTTCTTGTCTTCAAACTTCCATATCTCGCGAACGGATTGACCTAACCCAAAAATTCCTATTGCATTTGAAAGTAGAAACTCGCCCGATTACAACGGTACGTGTATTTATTCCCTAGGCCATTCTGGTTAAGCGTTTGGAGCAGCAGAATTGCGAAAAATTTGTTCTGTTCGCAACCATTTCTTAGCTTCAAACTCCCATATCTCGCGAACGGATTGTCCTAACCCAAAAATTCGTATTGCATCTGAAAGTAGAAACTCGCCCGATTACAACGGTATGTGTATTTTTTCCCTAGGCCATTCTGGTTAAGCGTTAGGAGCCGCAGAATTGCGAAAAATTTTTTGCCTTATCAACCATTTCTTGGCTTCAAACTCCCATATCTCGCGAACGGATTGACCTAACCCAAAAATTCCTATTGCATCTGAAAGTAGAAACTCGCCCGATTACAGCGGTACGTGTATTTTTTCCCAAGGCCAATCTGGTTAAGCGTTTGGAGCAGCAGAAGTGCGAAAAATGTGTTGTCTTCTCAACCATTTCTTAGCTTCAAAATCCCATATCTCGCGAACGGATTGACCTAACCCAAAAATTCCTACTGCATCTGAAAGTAGAAAATCGCCCGATTACAGCGGTATGTGTATTTTTTCCCTAGGCCATTCTGGTTAAGCGTTTGGAGCAGCAGAATTGCGAAATTTTTTTGCCTTCTCAACCATTTCTTGGCTTCAAACTCCCATATCTCGCGAACGGATTGACCTACCCCAAAAATTCCTTTTGCATCTGAAAGTAGAAAATCGCCCGATTACAGCGGTATGTGTATTTTTTCCCTAGGCCATTCTGGTTAAGCGTTTGGAGCAGCAGAATTGCGAAATTTTTTTGCCTTCTCAACCATTTCTTGGCTTCAACCTCCCATATCTCGCGAACGGATTGACCTACCCCAAAAATTCCTATTGCATCTGAAAGTAGAAACTCGCCCGATTACAGCGGTACGTGTATTTTTTCCCTAGGCCATTCTGGTTAAGCGTTTGGAGCAGCAGAATTGCGAAAAATTTTTTGCCTTCTCAACCATTTCTTGTCTTCAAACTTCCATATCTCGCGAACGGATTGACCTAACCCAAAAATTCCTATTGCATTTGAAAGTAGAAACTCGCCCGATTACAACGGTACGTGTATTTTTCCCTTAGGCCATTCTGGTTAAGCGTTTGGAGCAGCAGAAGTGCGAAAAATTTGTTGTCTTCTCAACCATTTCTTTGCTTCAAACTCCCATATCTCGCGAACAGATTGACCTAACCCAAAAATTCGTATTGCATCTGAAAGTAGAAACTCGCCCGATTACAACTGTGGCGGCACTACCCACGCTTGCCACCAGAGGGAAACTCACCATCAACCGTTTCCCGCAAGTTCCCATACCTGCTTCGATCGCTATATATACGACCTCTTACCGATCTTCCAATGTCCCGGCGTATAAGGCAGGGCCTGCTAGGATGCCTTACTGACGAGTCCACTAGCAGGCCCGGGATGAAACGCTTATCCCCACTTCCTTATATATTCCGTTCGCTCCTTCCTCACATACTTTAATTTAGCGCCGCCAAAGTGGTGACCCCGTCTAAGAACAACGCAACCTTCTGGACAACAGCACAGCAGCAGTAGAGGTGCAGCACAAGACGATGGAAGGAACGCAACGTGTAAAGGCCGATTTTTCGTAAATCCCCCTCTCCGAGGGTTGACTCCTTTACCTGCCAGCGACGATATGACGCTATACTTCCGGCTAACCATCAGGATCAACCCCAGGAGGACAGCAGGCAGCTTTAGTCGACATTATTCACCGACCACACGGATGCGTTTCATAAGTACCGGTACGCTCACGCATCAACGTCGGACAACAAGTAAAAATCGCGGCTTGAGCATACAAGGCTCGCCATGCGTATTTCGTAATCGACAGCAGCTGGGCCTTACTACGAAAAAGAACCATTCCTCTCGTCCACTACTCTAGACAACCTCCTCCTGTGCCTTGTTGTGCCACCGAACAACGGAACAAATACCTACGCCACTGGGACATCAGGACGGAACTTCAAAGTATCGTTTACCACTGGCAAGGGGGTTATGTGGCGGCACTACCCACGCTTGCCACCAGAGGGAAACTCACCATCAACCGTTTCCCGCAAGTTCCCGTACCTGCTCCGATCGCTATATATACGACCTCTTACCGATCTTCCAATGTCCCGGCGTATAAGGCAGGGCCTGCTAGGATGCCTTACTGACGAGTCCACTAGCAGGCCCGGGATGAAACGCTTATCCCCACTTCCTTATATATTCCGTTCGCTCCTTCCTCACATACTTTAATTTAGCGCCGCCAAACAACGGTATGTGTATTTTTTCCCTAGGCCATTCTGGTTAAGCGTTTGGAGCAGCAGAATTGCGAAAAATTTTTTGCCTTCTCAACCATTTCTTGGCTTCAAAGTCCCATATCTCGCGATCGGATTGACCTGACCCAAAAATTCCTATTGCGTCTGAAAGTAGAAACTCGCCCGATTACAACGGTATGTGTATTTTTTCCCTAGGCCAATCTGGTTAAGCGTTAGGAGCCGCAGAATTGCGAAAAATTTTTTGCCTTATCAACCATTTCTTGGCTTCAAACTCCCATATCTCGCGAACGGATTGACCTAACCCAAAAATTCCTACTGCATCTGAAAGTAGAAAATCGCCCGATTACAGCGGTATGTGTATTTTTTCCCTAGGCCATTCTGGTTAAGCGTTTGGAGCTGCAGAATTGCGAAAAATTTTTTGCCTTCTCAACCATTTCATGGCTTCAAACTCCCATATCTCGCGAACGGATTGACCTAACCCAAAAATTCCTATTGCGTCTGAAAGTAGAAACTCGCCCGATTACAACGGTATGTGTATGTCTTCCCTAGGGCATTCTGGTTAAGTGTTTGGAGCAGCAGAATTGCGAAAAATTTTTTGCCTTCTCAACCATTTCTTGGCTTCAAACGCCCATATCTCGCGAACGGATTGACCTAACCCAAAAATTCCTGTTGCATCTGAAAGTAGAAACTCGCCCGATTACAACGGTATGTGTATTTTTTCCCTAGCCCATTCTGGCTAAGCGTTTAGAGCAGCAGAATTGCGAAAAATTTGTTGCCTTCTCAACCATTTCTTAGCTTCAAAGTCCCATATCTCGCGAACGGATTGACCAAACCGAAAAATTCCAGCTGCGTCTGAAATTAGAAACTCGCCCGATTACAACGGTATGCGTATTTATTCCCTATGCCATTCTGGTTAAGCGTTTGGAGCAGCAGAATTGCGAAAAATTTGTTCTGTTCTCAACCATTTCTTAGATTCAAACTCCCATATCTCGCGAACGGATTGTCCTAACCCAAAAATTCGCATTGCACCTGAAAGTAGAAACTCGCCCGATTACAACGGTATGTGTATTTTTTCCCTAGGCCATTCTGGTTAACCGTTTGGAGCAGCAGAAGTGCGAAAAATTTGTTGTCTGCTCAACCATTTCTTAGCTTCAAAATCCCATATCTCGCGAACGGATTGACCTAACCCAAAAATTCCTACTGCATCTGAAAGTAGAAAATCGCCCGATTACAGCGGTATGTGTATTTTTTCCCTAGGCCATTCTGGTTAAGCGTTTGGAGCAGCAGAATTGCGAAATTTTTTGGCCTTCTCAACCATTTCTTGGCTTCAAACTCCCATATCTCGCGAACGGATTGACCTACCCCAAAAGTTCCTATTGCATCTGAAAGTAGAAACTCGCCCGATTACAGCGGTACGTGTATTTTTTCCCTAGGCCATTCTGGTTAAGCGTTTGGAGCAGCAGAATTGCGAAAAATTTTTTGCCTTCTCAACCATTTCTTGTCTTCAAACTTCCATATCTCGCGAACGGATTGACCTAACCCAAAAATTCCTATTGCATCTGAAAGTAGAAACTCGTGCGATTACAACGGTATGTGTCTTTTTTCCCTAGGTCATTCTGGTTAAGCGTTTGGAGCAGCAGAATTGCGAAAAATTTTTTGCCTTCTCAACCATTTCATGGCGTCAAACTCCCATATCTCTCGAACGGATTGACCTAACACAAAAATTCCTATTGCGTCTGAAAGTAGAAACTCGCCCGATTACAACGGTATGTGTATGTCTTCCCTAGGGCATTCTGGTTAAGTGTTTGGAGCAGCAGAATTGCGAAAAATTTTTTGCCTTCTCAACCATTTCTTAGCTTCAAAGTCCCATATCTCGCGAACGGATTGACCAAACCCAAAAATTCCTGCTGCGTCTGAAATTAGAAACTCGCCCGATTACAACGGTATGCGTATTTATTCCATAGGCCATTCTGGTTAAGCGTTTGGAGCAGCAGAATTGCGAAAAATTTTTTGCCTTCTCAACCATTTCTTAGCTTCAAACTCCCATATCTCGCGAACGGATTGTCCTAACCCAAAAATTCGTATTGCATCTGAAAGTAGAAACTCGCCCGATTGCAACGGTATGTGTATTTTTTCCCTAGGCCATTCTGGTTAAGCGTTAGGAGCCGCAGAATTGCGAAAAATTTTTTGCCTTATCAACCATTTCTTGGCTTCAAACTCCCATATCTCGCGAACGGATTGACCTAACCCAAAAATTCCTATTGCATCTGAAAGTAGAAACTCGCCCGATTACAACGGTATGTGTATGTCTTCCCTAGGCCATTCTGGTTAAGCGTTTGGAGCAGCAGAATTGCGAAATTTTTTTGCCTTCTCAACCATTTCTTTGCTTCAAACTCCCACATCTCGCGAACAGATTGACCTAACCCAAAAATTCGTATTGCATCTGAAGGTAGAAACTCGCCCGATTACAACGGTATGTGTATTTTTTCCCTAGGCCATTCTGGTTAAGCGTTTGGAGCAGCAGAATTGCGAAAAATTTTTTGCCTTCTCAAACATTTCTTGGCTTCAAACTCCCATATCTCGCGATCGGATTGACCTGACCCAAAAATTCCTATTGCGTCTGAAAGTAGAAACTCGCCCGATTACAACGGTATGTGTATTTTTTCCCTAGGGCATTCTGGTTAAGCGTTAGGAGCCGCAGAATTGCGAAAAATTTTTTGCCTTATCAACCATTTCTTGGCTTCAAACTCCCATATCTCGCGAACGGATTGACCTAACCCAAAAATTCCTACTGCATCTGAAAGTAGAAAATCGCCCGATTACAGCGGTATGTGTATTTTTTCCCTAGGCCATTCTGGTTAAGCGTTTGGAGCAGCAGAATTGCGAAATTTTTTTGCCTTCTCAACCATTTCTTGGCTTCAAACTCCCATATCTCGCGAACGGATTGACCTACCCCAAAAATTCCTATTGCACCTGAAAGTAGAAACTTGCACGATTACAGCGGTACGTGTATTTTTTCCCTAGGCCATTCTGGTTAAGCGTTTGGAGCAGCAGAATTGCGAAAAATTTTTTGCCTTATCAACCATTTCTTGTCTTCAAACTTCCATATCTCGCTAACGGATTGACCTAACCTTAAAATTCCTATTGCATTTGAAAGTAGAAACTCGCCCGATTACAACGGTACGTGTATTTTTCCCTTAGGCCATTCTGGTTAAGCGATTGGAGCAGCAAAAGTGCGAAAAATTTGTTGCCTTGTCAACCATTTCTTAGCTTCAAAGTCCCATATCTCGCGAACGGATTGACCTAACCCAAAAATTCCTATTGCATCTGAAAGAAGAAACTCGCCCGATTACAACGGTATGTGTATTTTTTCCCAAGTCCATTCTGGTTAAGCGTTTGCAGCAGCAGAAGTGCGAAAAATTTGTTGTCTTCTCAACCATTTCTTGGCTTCAAACTCCCATATCTCGCGAACAGATTGACCTAACCCAAAAATTCCTGTTGCGTCTGAAAGTAGAAACTCGCCCGATTATAACGGTATGTGTATTTTTTCCCTAGGCTATTCTGGTTAAGCGTTAGGAGCCGCAGAATTGCGAAAAATTTTTTGCCTTATCAACCATTTCTTGGCTTCAAACTCCCATATCTCGCGAACGGATTGATCTAACCCAAAAATTCCTATTCCATCTGAAAGTAGAAACTCGCCCGATTACAGCGGTATGTGTATTTTTTCCCAAGGCCAATCTGGTTAAGCGTTTGGGGCAGCAGAAATGCGAAAAATTTGTTGTCTTCTCAACCATTTCTTAGCGTCAAAATCCCATATCTCGCCAACGGATTGACCTAACCCAAAAATTCCTACTGCATCTGATAGTAGAAAATCGCCCGATTACAGCGGTATGTGTATTTTTTCCCTAGGCCATTCTGGTTAAGCGTTTGGAGCAGCAGAATTGCGAAAAATTTTTTGCCTTCTCAACCATTTCTTGGCTTCAAACTCCCATATATCGCGAACGGATTGACCTAACCCAAAAATTCCTGTTGCGTCTGAAAGTAGAAACTCGCCCAATTACAACGGTATGTCTATTTTTTCCCTAGGCCATTTTGGTTAAGCGTTTGGAGCAGCAGAATTGCAAAAAATTTTTTGCCTTCTCAACCATTTCTTGGCTTCAAACTCCCATATTTCGCGAACGGATTGACCTAACCCAAAAATTCCTATTGCATCTGAAAGTAGAAACTCGCCCGATTACAGCGGTACGTGTATTTTTTCCCTAGGCCATTCTGGTTAAGCGTTTGGAGCAGCAGAATTGCGAAAAATTTTTTGCCTTCTCAACCATTTCTTGGATTCAAACTCCCATATCTCGCGAATGGATTGACCTAACCCAAAAATTCCTATTGCATCTGAAAAGAGAAACTCGCCCGATTGCAACGGTATGTGTATTTTTTCCCTATGCCATTCTGGTTAAGCGTTTGGAGCAGCAGAATTGCGAAAAATTTTTTGCCTTCTCAACCATTTCTTGGCTTCAAACTCCCATATTTCGCGAACGGATTGACCTAACCCAAAAATTCCTATTGCATCTGAAAGTAGAAACTCGCCCGATTACAACGGTATGTGTATTTTTTCCCTTGGCCATTCTGGCTAAGCGTTAGGAGCCGCAGAATTGCGAAAAATTTTTTGCCTTATCAACCATTTCTTGGCTTCAAACTCCCATATCTCGCGAACGGATTGACCTAACCCAAAAATTCCTAGTGCATCTGAAAGTAGAAAATCGCCCGATTACAGCGGTATGTGTATTTTTTCCCTAGGCCATTCTGGTTAAGCGTTTGGAGCAGCAAAATTGCGAAATTTTTTTGCCTTCTCAACCATTTCTTGGCTTCAAAGTCCCATATCTCGCGAACGGATTGACCTAACCCAAAAATTCCTGTTGCGTCTGAAAATAGAAACTCGCCCGATTGCAACGGTATGTGTATTTTTCCCCTAGGCCATTCTGGTTAAGCGTTTGGAGTAGCAGAATTGCGAAAAATTTTTTGCCTTCTCAACCATTTCTTGGCTTCAAACTCCCATATCTCGCGAACGGATTGACCTAACCCAAAAATTCCTGTTGCGTCTGAAAGTAGAAACTCGCCCGATTACAACGGTATGTGTATTTTTTCCCTAGGCCATTCTGGTTAAGCGTTTGGAGCAGCAGAATTGCGAAAAATTTTTTGCCTTCTCAACCATTTCTTGGATTCAAACTCCCATATCTCGCGAATGGATTGGCCTAACCCAAAAATTCCTATTGCATCTGAAAAGAGAAACTCGCCCGATTGCAACGGTATGTGTATTTTTTCCCTATGCCATTCTGGTTAAGCGTTTGGAGCAGCAGAATTGCGAAAAATTTTTTGCCTTCTCAACCATTTCTTGGCTTCAAACTCCCATATTTCGCGAACGGATTGACCTAACCCAAAAATTCCTATTGCATCTGAAAGTAGAAACTCGCCCGATTACAACGGTATGTGTATTTTTTCCCTTGGCCATTCTGGCTAAGCGTTAGGAGCCGCAGAATTGCGAAAAATTTTTTGCCTTATCAACCATTTCTTGGCTTCAAACTCCCATATTTCGCGAACGGATTGACCTAACCCAAAAATTCCTATTGCATCTGAAAGTAGAAACTCGCCCGATTACAACGGTATGTGTATTTTTTCCCTTGGCCATTCTGGCTAAGCGTTAGGAGCCGCAGAATTGCGAAAAATTTTTTGCCTTATCAACCATTTCTTGGCTTCAAACTCCCATATCTCGCGAACGGATTGACCTAACCCAAAAATTCCTAGTGCATCTGAAAGTAGAAAATCGCCCGATTACAGCGGTATGTGTATTTTTTCCCTAGGCCATTCTGGTTAAGCGTTTGGAGCAGCAAAATTGCGAAATTTTTTTGCCTTCTCAACCATTTCTTGGCTTCAAAGTCCCATATCTCGCGAACGGATTGACCTAACCCAAAAATTCCTGTTGCGTCTGAAAATAGAAACTCGCCCGATTGCAACGGTATGTGTATTTTTCCCCTAGGCCATTCTGGTTAAGCGTTTGGAGTAGCAGAATTGCGAAAAATTTTTTGCCTTCTCAACCATTTCTTGGCTTCAAACTCCCATATCTCGCGAACCGATTGACCTAACCCAAAAATTCCTGTTGCGTCTGAAAGTAGAAACTCGCCCGATTACAACGGTATGTGTATTTTTTCCCTAGGCCATTCTGGTTAAGCGTTTGGAGCAGCAGAATTGCGAAAAATTTTTTGCCTTCTCAACCATTTCTTGGATTCAAACTGCCATATCTCGCGAATGGATTGGCCTAACCCAAAAATTCCTATTGCATCTGAAAAGAGAAACTCGCCCGATTGCAACGGTATGTGTATTTTTTCCCTATGCCATTCTGGTTAAGCGTTTGGAGCAGCAGAATTGCGAAAAATTTTTTGCCTTCTCAACCATTTCTTGGCTTCAAACTCCCATATTTCGCGAACGGATTGACCTAACCCAAAAATTCCTATTGCATCTGAAAGTAGAAACTCGCCCGATTACAACGGTATGTGTATTTTTTCCCTTGGCCATTCTGGCTAAGCGTTAGGAGCCGCAGAATTGCGAAAAATTTTTTGCCTTATCAACCATTTCTTGGCTTCAAACTCCCATATCTCGCGAACGGATTGACCTAACCCAAAAATTCCTAGTGCATCTGAAAGTAGAAAATCGCCCGATTACAGCGGTATGTGTATTTTTTCCCTAGGCCATCCTGGTTAAGCGTTTGGAGCAGCAAAATTGCGAAATTTTTTTGCCTTCTCAACCATTTCTTGGCTTCAAAGTCCCATATCTCGCGAACGGATTGACCTAACCCAAAAATTCCTGTTGCGTCTGAAAATAGAAACTCGCCCGATTGCAACGGTATGTGTATTTTTCCCCTAGGCCATTCTGGTTAAGCGTTTGGAGTAGCAGAATTGCGAAAAATTTTTTGCCTTCTCAACCATTTCTTGGTTTCAAACTCCCATATCTCGCGAACGGATTGACCTAACCCAAAAATTCCTGTTGCGTCTGAAAGTAGAAACTCGCCCGATTACAACGGTATGTGTATTTTTTCCCTAGGCCATTCTGGTTAAGCGTTTGAAGCAGCAGAATTGCGAAAAATTTTTTGCCCTCTCAACCATTTCTTGGCTTCAAACTCCCATATCTCGCGATCGGATTGACCTGACCCAAAAATTCCTATTGCGTCTGAAAGTAGAAACTCGCCCGATTACAACGGTATGTGTATTTTTTCCCTAGGCCATTCTGGTTAAGCGTTTGGAGTAGCAGAATTGCGAAAAATTTTTTGCCTTCTCAACCATTTCTTGGCTTCAAACTCCCATATCTCGCGAACGGATTGACCAAACCCAAAAATTCCTGTTGCGTCTGAAAGTAGGAACTCGCCCAATTACAACGGTATGTGTATTTTTTCCCTAGGCCATTCTGGTTAAGCGTTAGGAGCCGCAGAATTGCGAAAAATTTTTTGCCTTCTCAACCATTTCTTGTCTTCAAACTTACATATCTCGCGAACGGATTGACCTAACCCAAAAATTCCTATTGCATTTGAAAGTAGAAACTCGCCCGATTACAACGGTACGTGTATTTTTCACTTAGGCCATTCTGGTTAAGCGATTGGAGCAACAAAAGTGCGAAAAATTTTTTGCCTTCTCAACCATTTCTTAGCTTCAAAGTCCCATATCTCGCGAACGGATTGACCTAACCCAAAAATTCCTATTGCATCTGAAAGAAGAAACTCGCCCGATTACAACGGTATGTGTATTTTTTCCCTAGGCCATTCTGGTTAAGCGTTTGGAGCAGCAGAATTGCGAAAAATTTTTTGCCTTCTCAACCATTTCTTGGCTTCAAACTCCCATATCTCGCGATCGGATTGACCTGACCCAAAAATTCCTATTGCATCTGAAAGAAGAAACTCGCCCGATTTCAACGGTATGTGTATTTTTTCCCTAGACCATTCTGGTTAAGCGTTAGGAGCCGCAGAATTGCGAAAAATTTTTTGCCTTATCAACCATTTCTTGTCTTCAAACTCCCATATCTCGCGAACGGATTGACCTAACCCAAAAATTCCTATTGCATCTGAAAGTAGAAACTCGCCCGATTACAGCGGTACGTGTATTTTTTCCCAAGGCCAATCTGGTTAAGCGTTTGGAGTAGCAGAAGTGCGAAAAATTTGTTGTCTTCTCAACCATTTCTTAGCTTCAAAATCCCATATCTCGCGAACGGATTGACCTAACCCAAAAATTCCTACTGCATCTGAAAGTAGAAAATCGCCCGATTACAGCGGTATGTGTATTTTTTCCCTAGGCCATTCTGGTTAAGCGTTTGGAGCAGCAGAATTGCGAAATTTTTTTGCCTTCTCAACCATTTCTTGGCTTCAAACTTCCATATCTCGCGAACGGATTGATCTAACCCAAAAATTCCTACTGCATCTGAAAGTAGAAAATCGCCCGATTACAGCGGTATGTGTATTTTTTCCCTAGGCCATTCTGGTTAAGCGTTTGGAGCAGCAGAATTGCGAAATTTTTTTGCCTTCTCAACCATTTCTTGGCTTCAAACTTCCATATCTCGCGAACGGATTGATCTAACCCAAAAATTCCTACTGCATCTGAAAGTAGAAACTCGCCCGATTACAACGGTATGTGTATTTTTTCCCTAGGCCATTCTGGTTAAGCGTTTGAAGCAGCAGAATTGCGAAAAATTTTTTGCCCTCTCAACCATTTCTTGGCTTCAAACTCCCATATCTCGCGATCGGATTGACCTGACCCAAAAATTCCTATTGCGTCTGAAAGTAGAAACTCGCCCGATTACAACGGTATGTGTATTTTTTCCCTAGGCCATTCTGGTTAAGCGTTTGGAGTAGCAGAATTGCGAAAAATTTTTTGCCTTCTCAACCATTTCTTGGCTTCAAACTCCCATATCTCGCGAACGGATTGACCAAACCCAAAAATTCCTGTTGCGTCTGAAAGTAGGAACTCGCCCAATTACAACGGTATGTGTATTTTTTCCCTAGGCCATTCTGGTTAAGCGTTAGGAGCCGCAGAATTGCGAAAAATTTTTTGCCTTCTCAACCATTTCTTGTCTTCAAACTTACATATCTCGCGAACGGATTGACCTAACCCAAAAATTCCTATTGCATTTGAAAGTAGAAACTCGCCCGATTACAACGGTACGTGTATTTTTCACTTAGGCCATTCTGGTTAAGCGATTGGAGCAGCAAAAGTGCGAAAAATTTTTTGCCTTCTCAACCATTTCTTAGCTTCAAAGTCCCATATCTCGCGAACGGATTGACCTAACCCAAAAATTCCTATTGCATCTGAAAGAAGAAACTCGCCCGATTACAACGGTATGTGTATTTTTTCCCTAGGCCATTCTGGTTAAGCGTTTGGAGCAGCAGAATTGCGAAAAATTTTTTGCCTTCTCAACCATTTCTTGGCTTCAAACTCCCATATCTCGCGATCGGATTGACCTGACCCAAAAATTCCTATTGCATCTGAAAGAAGAAACTCGCCCGATTTCAACGGTATGTGTATTTTTTCCCTAGGCCATTCTGGTTAAGCGTGAGGAGCCGCAGAATTGCGAAAAATTTTTTGCCTTATCAACCATTTCTTGTCTTCAAACTCCCATATCTCGCGAACGGATTGACCTAACCCAAAAATTCCTATTGCATCTGAAAGTAGAAACTCGCCCGATTACAGCGGTACGTGTATTTTTTCCCAAGGCCAATCTGGTTAAGCGTTTGGAGTAGCAGAAGTGCGAAAAATTTGTTGTCTTCTCAACCATTTCTTAGCTTCAAAATCCCATATCTCGCGAACGGATTGACCTAACCCAAAAATTCCTACTGCATCTGAAAGTAGAAAATCGCCCGATTACAGCGGTATGTGTATTTTTTCCCTAGGCCATTCTGGTTAAGCGTTTGGAGCAGCAGAATTGCGAAATTTTTTTGCCTTCTCAACCATTTCTTGGCTTCAAACTTCCATATCTCGCGAACGGATTGATCTAACCCAAAAATTCCTACTGCATCTGAAAGTAGAAAATCGCCCGATTACAGCGGTATGTGTATTTTTTCCCTAGGCCATTCTGGTTAAGCGTTTGGAGCAGCAGAATTGCGAAATTTTTTTGCCTTCTCAACCATTTCTTGCCTTCAAACTCCCATATCTCGCGATCGGATTGACCTGACCCAAAAATTCCTATTGCATCTGAAAGTAGAAACTCGTGCGATTACAACGGTATGTGTCTTTTTTCCCTAGGCCATTCTGGTTAAGCGTTTGGAGCAGCAGAATTGCGAAAAATTTTTTGCCTTCTCAACCATTTCATGGCGTCAAACTCCCATATCTCTCGAACGGATTGACCTAACACAAAAATTCCTATTGCGTCTGAAAGTAGAAACTCGCCCGATTACAACGGTATGTGTATGTCTTCCCTAGGGCATTCTGGTTAAGTGTTTGGAGCAGCAGAATTGCGAAAAATTTTTTGCCTTCTCAACCATTTCTTAGCTTCAAAGTCCCATATCTCGCGAACGGATTGACCAAACCCAAAAATTCCTGCTGCGTCTGAAATTAGAAACTCGCCCGATTACAACGGTATGTGTATGTCTTCCCTAGGCCATTCTGGTTAAGCGTTTGGAGCAGCAGAATTGCGAAATTTTTTTGCCTTCTCAACCATTTCTTAGCTTCAAACTCCCATATCTAGCGAACGGATTGTCCTAACCCAAAAATTCGTATTGCATCTGAAAGTAGAAACTCGCCCGATTACAACGGTATGTGTATTTTTTCCCTAGGCCATTCTGGTTAAGCGTTAGGAGCCGCAGAATTGCGAAAAATTTTTTGCCTTATCAACCATTTCTTGGCTTCAAACTCCCATATCTCGCGAACGGATTGACCTAACCCAAAAATTCCTATTGCATCTGAAAGTAGAAACTCGCCCGATTACAACGGTATGTGTATGTCTTCCCTAGGCCATTCTGGTTAAGCGTTTGGAGCAGCAGAATTGCGAAATTTTTTTGCCTTCTCAACCATTTCTTGGCTTCAAACTCCCATATCTCGCGAACGGATTGACCTACCCCAAAAATTCCTTTTGCATCTGAAAGTAGAAAATCGCCCGATTACAGCGGTATGTGTATTTTTTCCCTAGGCCATTCTGGTTAAGCGTTTGGAGCAGCAGAATTGCGAAATTTTTTTGCCTTCTCAACCATTTCTTGGCTTCAAACTCCCATATCTCGCGAACGGATTGACCTACCCCAAAAATTCCTATTGCATTTGAAAGTAGAAACTCGCCCGATTACAACGGTACGTGTATTTTTCCCTTAGGCCATTCTGGTTAAGCGTTTGGAGCAGCAGAAGTGCGAAAAATTTGTTGTCTTCTCAACCATTTCTTTGCTTCAAACTCCCACATCTCGCGAACAGATTGACCTAACCCAAAAATTCGTATTGCATCTGAAAGTAGAAACTCGCCCGATTACAACGGTATGTGTATTTTTTCCCTAGGCCATTCTGGTTAAGCGTTTGGAGCAGCAGAATTGCGAAAAATTTTTTGCCTTCTCAACCATTTCTTGGCTTCAAACTCCCATATCTCGCGATCGGATTGACCTGACCCAAAAATTCCTATTGCGTCTGAAAGTAGAAACACGCCCGATTACAACGGTATGTGTATTTTTTCCCTAGGGCATTCTGGTTAAGCGTTAGGAGCCGCAGAATTGCGAAAAATTTTTTGCCTTATCAACCATTTCTTGGCTTCAAACTCCCATATCTCGCGAACGGATTGACCTAACCCAAAAATTCCTACTGCATCTGAAAGTAGAAAATCGCCCGATTACAGCGGTATGTGTATTTTTTCCCTAGGCCATTCTGGTTAAGCGTTTGGAGCAGCAGAATTGCGAAATTTTTTTGCCTTCTCAACCATTTCTTGGCTTCAAACTCCCATATCTCGCGAACGGATTGACCTAACCCAAAAATTCCTACTGCATCTGAAAGTAGAAAATCGCCCGATTACAGCGGTATGTGTATTTTTTCCCTAGGCCATTCTGGTTAAGCGTTTGGAGCAGCAGAATTGCGAAATTTTTTTCCCTTCTCAACCATTTCTTGGCTTCAAACTCCCATATCTCGCGAACGGATTGACCTACCCCAAAAATTCCTATTGCACCTGAAAGTAGAAACTTGCACGATTACAGCGGTACGTGTATTTTTTCCCTAGGCCATTCTGGTTAAGCGTTTGGAGCAGCAGAATTGCGAAAAATTTTTTGCCTTCTCAACCATTTCTTGTCTTCAAACTTCCATATCTCGCGAACGGATTGACCTAACCTTAAAATTCCTATTGCATTTGAAAGTAGAAACTCGCCCGATTACAACGGTACGTGTATTTTTCCCTTAGGCCATTCTGGTTAAGCGATTGGAGCAGCAAAAGTGCGAAAAATTTGTTGCCTTGTCAACCATTTCTTAGCTTCAAAGTCCCATATCTCGCGAACGGATTGACCTAACCCAAAAATTCCTATTGCATCTGAAAGAAGAAACTCGCCCGATTACAACGGTATGTGTATTTTTTCCCAAGTCCATTCTGGTTAAGCGTTTGCAGCAGCAGAAGTGCGAAAAATTTGTTGTCTTCTCAACCATTTCTTGGCTTCAAACTCCCATATCTCGCGAACAGATTGACCTAACCCAAAAATTCCTGTTGCGTCTGAAAGTAGAAACTCGCCCGATTATAACGGTATGTGTATTTTTTCCCTAGGCTATTCTGGTTAAGCGTTAGGAGCCGCAGAATTGCGAAAAATTTTTTGCCTTATCAACCATTTCTTGGCTTCAAACTCCCATATCTCGCGAACGGATTGAACTAACCCAAAAATTCCTATTGCATCTGAAAGTAGAAACTCGCCCGATTACAGCGGTATGTGTATTTTTTCCCAAGGCCAATCTGGTTAAGCGTTTGGGGCAGCAGAAGTGCGAAAAATTTGTTGTCTTCTCAACCATTTCTTAGCGTCAAAATCCCATATCTCGCCAACGGATTGACCTAACCCAAAAATTCCTACTGCATCTGAAAGTAGAAAATCGCCCGATTACAGCGGTATGTGTATTTTTTCCCTAGGCCATTCTGGTTAAGCGTTTGGAGCAGCAGAATTGCGAAAAATTTTTTGCCTTCTCAACCATTTCTTGGCTTCAAACTCCCATATCTCGCGAACGGATTGACCTAACCCAAAAATTCCTGTTGCGTCTGAAAGTAGAAACTCGCCCAATTACAACGGTATGTCTATTTTTTCCCTAGGCCATATTGGTTAAGCGTTTGGAGCAGCAGAATTGCGAAAAATTTTTTGCCTTCTCAACCATTTCTTGGCTTCAAACTCCCATATTTCGCGAACGGATTGACCTAACCCAAAAATTCCTATTGCATCTGAAAGTAGAAACTCGCCCGATTACAGCGGTACGTGTATTTTTTCCCTAGGCCATTCTGGTTAAGCGTTTGGAGCAGCAGAATTGCGAAAAATTTTTTGCCTTCTCAACCATTTCTTGGATTCAAACTCCCATATCTCGCGAATGGATTGGCCTAACCCAAAAATTCCTATTGCATCTGAAAAGAGAAACTCGCCCGATTGCAACGGTATGTGTATTTTTTCCCTATGCCATTCTGGTTAAGCGTTTGGAGCAGCAGAATTGCGAAAAATTTTTTGCCTTCTCAACCATTTCTTGGCTTCAAACTCCCATATTTCGCGAACGGATTGACCTAACCCAAAAATTCCTATTGCATCTGAAAGTAGAAACTCGCCCGATTACAACGGTATGTGCATTTTTTCCCTTGGCCATTCTGGCTAAGCGTTAGGAGCCGCAGAATTGCGAAAAATTTTTTGCCTTATCAACCATTTCTTGGCTTCAAACTCCCATATCTCGCGAACGGATTGACCTAACCCAAAAATTCCTAGTGCATCTGAAAGTAGAAAATCGCCCGATTACAGCGGTATGTGTATTTTTTCCCTAGGCCATTCTGGTTAAGCGTTTGGAGCAGCAAAATTGCGAAATTTTTTTGCCTTCTCAACCATTTCTTGGCTTCAAAGTCCCATATCTCGCGAACGGATTGACCTAACCCAAAAATTCCTGTTGCGTCTGAAAATAGAAACTCGCCCGATTGCAACGGTATGTGTATTTTTCCCCTAGGCCATTCTGGTTAAGCGTTTGGAGTAGCAGAATTGCGAAAAATTTTTTGCCTTCTCAACCATTTCTTGGCTTCAAACTCCCATATCTCGCGAACGGATTGACCTAACCCAAAAATTCCTGTTGCGTCTGAAAGTAGAAACTCGCCCGATTACAACGGTATGTGTATTTTTTCCCTAGGCCATTCTGGTTAAGCGTTTGGAGCAGCAGAATTGCGAAAAATGTTTTGCCTTCTCAACCATTTCTTGGATTCAAACTCCCATATCTCGCGAATGGATTGGCCTAACCCAAAAATTCCTATTGCATCTGAAAAGAGAAACTCGCCCGATTGCAACGGTATGTGTATTTTTTCCCTATGCCATTCTGGTTAAGCGTTTGGAGCAGCAGAATTGCGAAAAATTTTTTGCCTTCTCAACCATTTCTTGGCTTCAAACTCCCATATTTCGCGAACGGATTGACCTAACCCAAAAATTCCTATTGCATCTGAAAGTAGAAACTCGCCCGATTACAACGGTATGTGCATTTTTTCCCTTGGCCATTCTGGCTAAGCGTTAGGAGCCGCAGAATTGCGAAAAATTTTTTGCCTTATCAACCATTTCTTGGCTTCAAACTCCCATATCTCGCGAACGGATTGACCTAACCCAAAAATTCCTAGTGCATCTGAAAGTAGAAAATCGCCCGATTACAGCGGTATGTGTATTTTTTCCCTAGGCCATTCTGGTTAAGCGTTTGGAGCAGCAAAATTGCGAAATTTTTTGCCTTCTCAACCATTTCTTGGCTTCAAAGTCCCATATCTCGCGAACGGATTGACCTAACCCAAAAATTCCTGTTGCGTCTGAAAATAGAAACTCGCCCGATTGCAACGGTATGTGTATTTTTCCCCTAGGCCATTCTGGTTAAGCGTTTGGAGTAGCAGAATTGCGAAAAATTTTTTGCCTTCTCAACCATTTCTTGGCTTCAAACTCCCATATCTCGCGAACGGATTGACCTAACCCAAAAATTCCTGTTGCGTCTGAAAGTAGAAACTCGCCCGATTACAACGGTATGTGTATTTTTTCCCTAGGCCATTCTGGTTAAGCGTTTGGAGCAGCAGAATTGCGAAAAATGTTTTGCCTTCTCAACCATTTCTTGGATTCAAACTCCCATATCTCGCGAATGGATTGGCCTAACCCAAAAATTCCTATTGCATCTGAAAAGAGAAACTCGCCCGATTGCAACGGTATGTGTATTTTTTCCCTATGCCATTCTGGTTAAGCGTTTGGAGCAGCAGAATTGCGAAAAATTTTTTGCCTTCTCAACCATTTCTTGGCTTCAAACTCCCATATTTCGCGAACGGATTGACCTAACCCAAAAATTCCTATTGCATCTGAAAGTAGAAACTCGCCCGATTACAACGGTATGTGTATTTTTTCCCTTGGCCATTCTGGCTAAGCGTTAGGAGCCGCAGAATTGCGAAAAATTTTTTGCCTTATCAACCATTTCTTGGCTTCAAACTCCCATATTTCGCGAACGGATTGACCTAACCCAAAAATTCCTATTGCATCTGAAAGTAGAAACTCGCCCGATTACAACGGTATGTGTATTTTTTCCCTTGGCCATTCTGGCTAAGCGTTAGGAGCCGCAGAATTGCGAAAAATTTTTTGCCTTATCAACCATTTCTTGGCTTCAAACTCCCATATCTCGCGAACGGATTGACCTAACCCAAAAATTCCTAGTGCATCTGAAAGTAGAAAATCGCCCGATTACAGCGGTATGTGTATTTTTTCCCTAGGCCATTCTGGTTAAGCGTTTGGAGCAGCAAAATTGCGAAATTTTTTTGCCTTCTCAACCATTTCTTGGCTTCAAAGTCCCATATCTCGCGAACGGATTGACCTAACCCAAAAATTCCTGTTGCGTCTGAAAATAGAAACTCGCCCGATTGCAACGGTATGTGTATTTTTCCCCTAGGCCATTCTGGTTAAGCGTTTGGAGTAGCAGAATTGCGAAAAATTTTTTGCCTTCTCAACCATTTCTTGGCTTCAAACTCCCATATCTCGCGAACGGATTGACCTAACCCAAAAATTCCTGTTGCGTCTGAAAGTAGAAACTCGCCCGATTACAACGGTATGTGTATTTTTTCCCTAGGCCATTCTGGTTAAGCGTTTGGAGCAGCAGAATTGCGAAAAATTTTTTGCCTTCTCAACCATTTCTTGGATTCAAACTCCCATATCTCGCGAATGGATTGGCCTAACCCAAAAATTCCTATTGCATCTGAAAAGAGAAACTCGCCCGATTGCAACGGTATGTGTATTTTTTCCCTCGGCCATTCTGGTTAAGCGTTAGGAGCCGCAGAATTGCGAAAAATTTTTTGCCTTATCAACCATTTCTTGGCTTCAAACTCCCATATCTCGCGAACGGATTGACCTAACCCAAAAATTCCTAGTGCATCTGAAAGTAGAAAATCGCCCGATTACAGCGGTATGTGTATTTTTTCCCTAGGCCATTCTGGTTAAGCGTTTGGAGCAGCAAAATTGCGAAATTTTTTTGCCTTCTCAACCATTTCTTGGCTTCAAAGTCCCATATCTCGCGAACGGATTGACCTAACCCAAAAATTCCTGTTGCGTCTGAAAATAGAAACTCGCCCGATTGCAACGGTATGTGTATTTTTCCCCTAGGCCATTCTGGTTAAGCGTTTGGAGTAGCAGAATTGCGAAAAATTTTTTGCCTTCTCAACCATTTCTTGGCTTCAAACTCCCATATCTCGCGAACGGATTGACCTAACCCAAAAATTCCTGTTGCGTCTGAAAGTAGAAACTCGCCCGATTACAACGGTATGTGTATTTTTTCCCTAGGCCATTCTGGTTAAGCGTTTGGAGCAGCAGAATTGCGAAAAATTTTTTGCCTTCTCAACCATTTCTTGGATTCAAACTCCCATATCTCGCGAATGGATTGGCCTAACCCAAAAATTCCTATTGCATCTGAAAAGAGAAACTCGCCCGATTGCAACGGTATGTGTATTTTTTCCCTATGCCATTCTGGTTAAGCGTTTGGAGCAGCAGAATTGCGAAAAATTTTTTGCCTTCTCAACCATTTCTTGGCTTCAAACTCCCATATTTCGCGAACGGATTGACCTAACCCAAAAATTCCTATTGCATCTGAAAGTAGAAACTCGCCCGATTACAACGGTATGTGTATTTTTTCCCTTGGCCATTCTGGCTAAGCGTTAGGAGCCGCAGAATTGCGAAAAATTTTTTGCCTTATCAACCATTTCTTGGCTTCAAACTCCCATATCTCGCGAACGGATTGACCTAACCCAAAAATTCCTAGTGCATCTGAAAGTAGAAAATCGCCCAATTACAGCGGTATGTGTATTTTTTCCCTAGGCCATTCTGGTTAAGCGTTTGGAGCAGCAAAATTGCGAAATTTTTTTGCCTTCTCAACCATTTCTTGGCTTCAAAGTCCCATATCTCGCGAACGGATTGACCTAACCCAAAAATTCCTGTTGCGTCTGAAAATAGAAACTCGCCCGATTGCAACGGTATGTGTATTTTTCCCCTAGGCCATTCTGGTTAAGCGTTTGGAGTAGCAGAATTGCGAAAAATTTTTTGCCTTCTCAACCATTTCTTGGCTTCAAACTCCCATATCTCGCGAACGGATTGACCTAACACAAAAATTCCTGTTGCGTCTGAAAGTAGAAACTCGCCCGATTACAACGGTATGTGTATTTTTTCCCTAGGCCATTCTGGTTAAGCGTTTGAAGCAGGAGAATTGCGAAAAATTTTTTGCCCTCTCAACCATTTCTTGGCTTCAAACTCCCATATCTCGCGAACGGATTGACCTACCCCAAAAATTCCTTTTGCATCTGAAAGTAGAAAATCGCCCGATTGCAGCGGTATGTGTATTTTTTCCCTAGGCCATTCTGGTTAAGCGTTTGGAGCAGCAGAATTGCGAAATTTTTTTGCCTTCTCAACCATTTCTTGGCTTCAAACTCCCATATCTCGCGAACGGATTGACCTACCCCAAAAATTCCTATTGCATTTGAAAGTAGAAACTCGCCCGATTACAACGGTACGTGTATTTTTCCCTTAGGCCATTCTGGTTAAGCGTTTGGAGCAGCAGAAGTGCGAAAAATTTGTTGTCTTCTCAACCATTTCTTTGCTTCAAACTCCCACATCTCGCGAACAGATTGACCTAACCCAAAAATTCGTATTGCATCTGAAAGTAGAAACTCGCCCGATTACAACGGTATGTGTATTTTTTCCCTAGGCCATTCTGGTTAAGCGTTTGGAGCAGCAGAATTGCGAAAAATTTTTTGCCTTCTCAACCATTTCTTGGCTTCAAACTCCCATATCTCGCGATCGGATTGACCTGACCCAAAAATTCCTATTGCGTCTGAAAGTAGAAACACGCCCGATTACAAGGGTATGTGTATTTTTTCCCTAGGGCATTCTGGTTAAGCGTTAGGAGCCGCAGAATTGCGAAAAATTTTTTGCCTTATCAACCATTTCTTGGCTTCAAACTCCCATATCTCGCGAACGGATTGACCTAACCCAAAAATTCCTACTGCATCTGAAAGTAGAAAATCGCCCGATTACAGCGGTATGTGTATTTTTTCCCTAGGCCATTCTGGTTAAGCGTTTGGAGCAGCAGAATTGCGAAATTTTTTTGCCTTCTCAACCATTTCTTGGCTTCAAACTCCCATATCTCGCGAACGGATTGACCTACCCCAAAAATTCCTATTGCACCTGAAAGTAGAAACTTGCACGATTACAGCGGTACGTGTATTTTTTCCCTAGGCCATTCTGGTTAAGCGTTTGGAGCAGCAGAATTGCGAAAAATTTTTTGCCTTCTCAACCATTTCTTGTCTTCAAACTTCCATATCTCGCGAACGGATTGACCTAACCTTAAAATTCCTATTGCATTTGAAAGTAGAAACTCGCCCGATTACAACGGTACGTGTATTTTTCCCTTAGGCCATTCTGGTTAAGCGATTGGAGCAGCAAAAGTGCGAAAAATTTGTTGCCTTGTCAACCATTTCTTAGCTTCAAAGTCCCATATCTCGCGAACGGATTGACCTAACACAAAAATTCCTATTGCATCTGAAAGAAGAAACTCGCCCGATTACAACGGTATGTGTATTTTTTCCCTAGGCCATTCTGGTTAAGCGTTTGGAGCAGCAGAATTGCGAAATTTTTTTGAACTCCATATCTCGCGAACGGATTGACCTACCCCAAAAATTTCCTATTGCACCTGAAAGTAGAAACTTGCACGATTACAGCGGTACGTGTATTTTTTCCCTAGGCCATTCTGGTAAGCGTTTGGAGCAGCAGAATTGCGAAAAATTTTTTGCCTTCTCAACCATTTCTGTCTCAAACTTCCATATCTCGCGAACGATTGACCTAACCTTAAAATTCCTATTGCATTTGAAAGTAGAAACTCGCCCGATTACAACGGTACGTGTATTTTTCCCTTAGCCATTCTGGTTAAGCGATTGGAGCAGCAAAAGTGCGAAAAATTTGTTGCCTTGTCAACCATTTCTTAGCTTCAAAAGTCCCATATCTCGCGAACGGATTGACCTAACACAAAAATTCCTATTGCATCTGAAAGAAGAAACTCGCCCGATACAACGGTATGTGTATTTTTTTCCCTAGCCTTCTGGTTAAGCGTTTGCAGCAGCAGAAGTGCGAAAATTTGTTGTCTTCTCAACCATGTCATTGGCATTTCAAACTCCCATATCTCGCGAACAGATTGACCTAACCCAAAAATTCCTGTTGCGTCTGAAAGTAGAAACTCGCCCGATTATAACGGTATGTGTATTTTTTCCCTAGCTATTATGGTTAAGCGTTAGGAGCCGCAGAAAATGCGAAAAATTTTTTGCCTTATCAAACCATTTCTTGGCTTCAAACTCCATATCTCGCGAACGGATGAACTAACCCAAAAATTCCTATTGCATCTGAAAGTAGAAACTCGCCGATTACAGCGGTATGTGTATTTTTTCCCAAGGCCAATCTGGTTAAGCGTTTGGGGCAGCAGAAGTGCGAAAAATTTGTTGTCTTCTCAACCATTTCTTAGTCAAAATCCCATATCTCGCCAACGGATTGACCTAACCCAAAATTCCTACTGCATCTGAAAGTAGATAATCGCCCGATTACAGCGGTATGTGTATTTTTTTTCCCTAGGCCATTCTGGTTAAGCGTTTGGAGCAGCAGAATTGCGAAAAATTTTTTGCCTTCTCAACCATTTCTTGGCTTCAAACTCCATATCTCGCGAACGGATTGACCTAACCAAAAATCCTGTTGCGTCTGAAAGTAGAAACTCGCCAATTACAACGGTATGTCTATTTTTTTCCCTAGGCCATTTTGGTTAAGCGTTGGAGCAGCAGAATTGCGAAAAATTTTTTGCCTTCTCAAACCATTTCTTGGCTTCAAACTCCCATATTTCGCGAACGGATTGACCTAACCCAAAAATTCCTATTGCATCTGAAAGTAGAAACTCGCCCGATTACAGCGGTACGTGTATTTTTTTTCCCTAGGCCATTCTGGTAAGCGTTTGGAGCAGCAGAATTGCGAAAAATTTTTTGCCTTCTCAACCATTTCTTGGATTCAAACTCCCATATCTCGCGAATGGATTGGCCTAACCCAAAAAATTCCTATTGCATCTGAAAAGAGAAACTCGCCCGATTGCAACGGTATGTGTATTTTTTCCCTATGCCATTCTGGTTAAGCGTTTGGAGCAGCAGAATTGCGAAAAATTTTTTGCCTTCTCAACCATTTCTTGGCTCAAACTCCCATATTTCGCGAACGGATTGACCTAACACCAAAAATTCCTATTGCATCTGAAAGTAGAAACTCGCCCCGATTACAACGGTATGTGTATTTTTTCCCTTGGCCATTCTGGCTAAGCGTTAGGAGCCGCAGAATTGCGAAAAATTTTTTGCCTTCTCAACCATTTCTTGGCTTCAAAGTCCATATCTCGCGAACGGATTGACCTAACCCAAAAATTCCTGTTGCGTCTGAAAATAGAACTCGCCCGATTGCAACGGTATGTGTATTTTTCCCCTAGGCCATTCTGGTTAAGCGTTTGGAGTAGCAGAATTGCGAAAATTTTTTGCCTTCTCAAACCATTTCTTGGCTTCAAACTCCCATATCTCGCGAACGGATTGACCTAACCCAAAATTCCTGTTGCGTCTGAAAGTAGAAACTCGCCCGATTACAACGGTATGTGTATTTTTTCCCTAGCCATTCTGGTTAAGCGTTTGGAGCAGCAGAATTGCGAAAAATTTTTTGCCTCTCAACCATTTCTTGGATTCAAACTCCCATATCTCGCGAATGGATTGGCCTACCCAAAAATTCCTATTGCATCTGAAAAGAGAAACTCGCCCGATTGCAACGGTATGTGTATTTTTTCCCTATGCCATTCTGGTTAAGCGTTTGGAGCAGCAGAAGTGCGAAAAATTTTTTGCCTTCTCAACCATTTCTTGGCTTCAAACTCCCATATTTCGCGAACGGATTGACCTAACCCAAAATTCCTATTGCATCTGAAAGTAGAAACTCGCCCGATTACAACGGTATGTGATTTTTTTCCCTTGGCCATTCTGGCTAAGCGTTAGGAGCCGCAGAATTGCGAAAAATTTTTTTGCCTTATCAACCATTTCTTGGCTTCAAACTCCCATATCTCGCGAACGGATTGACTAACCCAAAAATTCTAGTGCATCTGAAAGTAGAAAATCGCCCAATTACAGCGGTATGTGTATTTTTTCCTAGGCCATTCTGGTTAAGCGTTTGGAGCAGCAAAATTGCGAAATTTTTTTGCCTTCTCAACATTTCTTGCTTCAAAGTCCATATCTCGCGAACGGATTGACCTAACCCAAAAATTCCTGTTGCGTCTGAAAATAGAAACTCTCGCCCGATTGCAACGGTATGTGTATTTTTCCCCTAGGCCATTCTGTTAAGCGTTTGGAGTAGCAGAATTGCGAAAAATTTTTTGCCTTCTCAACCATTTCTTGGCTTCAAACTCCCATATCTCGCGAACGGATTGACCTAACACAAAAATTCCTGTTGCGTCTGAAAGTAGAAACTCGCCCGATACAACGGTATGTGTATTTTTTCCCTAGGCATTCTGGTTAAGCGTTTGAAGCAGGAGAATTGCGAAAATTTTTTGCCCTCAACACCATTTCTTGGCTTCAAACTCCCATATCTCGCGAACGGATTGACCTACCCCAAAAATTCCTTTTGCATCTGAAAGTAGAAAATCGCCCGTTGCAGCGGTATGTGTATTTTTTCCCTAGGCCATTCTGGTTAAGCGTTTGGAGCAGCAGAATTGCGAAATTTTTTTGCCTTCTCAACCATTTCTTGGCTTCAAACTCCCATATCTCGCGAACGGATTGACCTACCCCAAAAATTCCTATTGCATTTGAAAGTAGAAACTCGCCCGATTACAACGGTACGTGTATTTTTCCCTTAGGCCATTCTGGTTAAGCGTTTGGAGCAGAAAGTGCGAAAAATTTTGTTGTCTTCTCAACCATTTCTTTGCTTCAAACTCCCACATCTCGCGAACAGATTGACCTAACCCAAAAATTCGTATTGCATCTGAAAGTAGAAACTCGCCCGATTACAACGGTATGTGTATTTTTTTCCCAGGCCATTCTGGTTAAGCGTTTGGAGCAGCAGAATTGCGAAAAATTTTTTTGCCTTCTCAACCATTTCTTGGCTTCAAAACTCCCATATCTCGCGATCGATTGACCTGACCCAAAAATTCCTATTGCGTCTGAAGTAGAAACACGCCCGATTACAAGGGTATGTGTATTTTTTCCCTAGGGCATTCTGGTTAAGCGTTAGGAGCCGCAGAATTGCGAAAAATTTTTTGCCTTATCAACCATTTCTTGGCTTCAAAACTCCCATATCTCGCGAACGGATTGACCTAACCAAAAATTCCTACTGCATCTGAAAGTAGAAAATCGCCCGATTACAGCGTATGTGTATTTTTTCCCTAGGCCATTCTGGTTAAGCGTTTGGAGCAGCAGAATTGCGAAATTTTTTTGGCCTTCTCAACCATTTCTCTTTTCTTCAAACTCCATATCTCGCGAACGGATTGACCTACCCCAAAAATTCCTATTGCACCTGAAAGTAGAAACTTGCACGATTACAGCGGTACGTGTATTTTTTCCCTAGGCCATTCTGGTTAAGCGTTTGGAGCAGCAGAATTGCGAAAATTTTTTTGCCTTCTCAACTCATTTCTTGTCTTCAAACTTCCATATCTCGCGAACGATTGACCTAACCTTAAAATTCCTATTGCATTTTGAAAGTAGAAACTCGCCCGATTACAACGGTACGTGTATTTTTCCCTTAGGCCATTCTGTTAAGCGATTGGAGCAGCAAATTTTCCCTTAGGCCATTCTGGTTAAGCGATTGGAGCAGCAAAAGTGCGAAAAATTTGTTGCCTTGTCAACCATTTCTTAGCTTCAAAGTCCCATATCTCGCGAACGGATTGACCTAACACAAAAATTCCTATTGCATCTGAAAGAAGAAACTCGCCCGATTACAACGGTATGTGTATTTTTTCCCAAGTCCATTCTGGTTAAGCGTTTGCAGCAGCAGAAGTGCGAAAAATTTGTTGTCTTCTCAACCATTTCTTGGCTTCAAACTCCCATATCTCGCGAACAGATTGACCTAACCCAAAAATTCCTGTTGCGTCTGAAAGTAGAAACTCGCCCGATTATAACGGTATGTGTATTTTTTCCCTAGGCTATTCTGGTTAAGCGTTAGGAGCCGCAGAATTGCGAAAAATTTTTTGCCTTATCAACCATTTCTTGGCTTCAAACTCCCATATCTCGCGAACGGATTGAACTAACCCAAAAATTCCTATTGCATCTGAAAGTAGAAACTCGCCCGATTACAGCGGTATGTGTATTTTTTCCCAAGGCCAATCTGGTTAAGCGTTTGGGGCAGCAGAAGTGCGAAAAATTTGTTGTCTTCTCAACCATTTCTTAGCGTCAAAATCCCATATCTCGCCAACGGATTGACCTAACCCAAAAATTCCTACTGCATCTGAAAGTAGAAAATCGCCCGATTACAGCGGTATGTGTATTTTTTCCCTAGGCCATTCTGGTTAAGCGTTTGGAGCAGCAGAATTGCGAAAAATTTTTTGCCTTCTCAACCATTTCTTGGCTTCAAACTCCCATATCTCGCGAACGGATTGACCTAACCCAAAAATTCCTGTTGCGTCTGAAAGTAGAAACTCGCCCAATTACAACGGTATGTCTATTTTTTCCCTAGGCCATTTTGGTTAAGCGTTTGGAGCAGCAGAATTGCGAAAAATTTTTTGCCTTCTCAACCATTTCTTGGCTTCAAACTCCCATATTTCGCGAACGGATTGACCTAACCCAAAAATTCCTATTGCATCTGAAAGTAGAAACTCGCCCGATTACAGCGGTACGTGTATTTTTTCCCTAGGCCATTCTGGTTAAGCGTTTGGAGCAGCAGAATTGCGAAAAATTTTTTGCCTTCTCAACCATTTCTTGGATTCAAACTCCCATATCTCGCGAATGGATTGGCCTAACCCAAAAATTCCTATTGCATCTGAAAAGAGAAACTCGCCCGATTGCAACGGTATGTGTATTTTTTCCCTATGCCATTCTGGTTAAGCGTTTGGAGCAGCAGAATTGCGAAAAATTTTTTGCCTTCTCAACCATTTCTTGGCTTCAAACTCCCATATTTCGCGAACGGATTGACCTAACCCAAAAATTCCTATTGCATCTGAAAGTAGAAACTCGCCCGATTACAACGGTATGTGTATTTTTTCCCTTGGCCATTCTGGCTAAGCGTTAGGAGCCGCAGAATTGCGAAAAATTTTTTGCCTTATCAACCATTTCTTGGCTTCAAACTCCCATATCTCGCGAACGGATTGACCTAACCCAAAAATTCCTAGTGCATCTGAAAGTAGAAAATCGCCCGATTACAGCGGTATGTGTATTTTTTCCCTAGGCCATTCTGGTTAAGCGTTTGGAGCAGCAAAATTGCGAAATTTTTTTGCCTTCTCAACCATTTCTTGGCTTCAAAGTCCCATATCTCGCGAACGGATTGACCTAACCCAAAAATTCCTGTTCTGAAAATAGAAACTCGCCCGATTGCAACGGTATGTGTATTTTTCCCCTAGGCCATTCTGGTTAAGCGTTTGGAGTAGCAGAATTGCGAAAAATTTTTTGCCTTATCAACCATTTCTTGGCTTCAAACTCCCATATCTCGCGAACGGATTGACCTAACCCAAAAATTCCTAGTGCATCTGAAAGTAGAAAATCGCCCGATTACAGCGGTATGTGTATTTTTTCCCTAGGCCATTCTGGTTAAGCGTTTGGAGCAGCAAAATTGCGAAATTTTTTTGCCTTCTCAACCATTTCTTGGCTTCAAAGTCCCATATCTCGCGAACGGATTGACCTAACCCAAAAATTCCTGTTGCGTCTGAAAATAGAAACTCGCCCGATTGCAACGGTATGTGTATTTTTTCCCTAGGCCATTCTGGTTAAGCGTTTGGAGCAGCAGAATTGCGAAATTTTTTTGCCTTCTCAATCATTTCTTGGCTTCAAACTTCCATATCTCGCGAACGGATTGATCTAACCCAAAAATTCCTACTGCATCTGAAAGTAGAAAATCGCCCGATTACAGCGGTATGTGTATTTTTTCCCTAGGCCATTCTGGTTAAGCGTTTGGAGCAGCAGAATTGCGAAATTTTTTTGCCTTCTCAACCATTTCTTGGCTTCAAACTCCCATATCTCGCGAACGGATTGACCTACCCCAAAAATTCCTATTGCATCTGAAAGTAGAAACTCGCCCGATTACAGCGGTACGTGTATTTTTTCCCTAGGCCATTCTGGTTAAGCGTTTGGAGCAGCACAATTGCGAAAATTTTTTGCCTTCTCAACCATTTCTTGTCTTCAAACTTCCATATCTCGCGAACGGATTGACCTAACCTAAAAGTTCCTATTGCATTTGAAAGTAGAAACTCGCCCGATTACAACGGTATGTGTATTTTTTCCCTAGGCCATTCTGGTTAAGCGTTTGGAGCAGCAGAATTGCGAAATTTTTTTGCCTTCTCAACCATTTCTTGGCTTCAAACTTCCATATCTCGCGAACGGATTGATCTAACTCAAAAATTCCTACTGCATCTGAAAGTAGAAAATCGCCCGATTACAGCGGTATGTGTATTTTTTCCCTAGGCCATTCTGGTTAAGCGTTTGGAGCAGCAGAATTGCGAAATTTTTTTGCCTTCTCAACCATTTCTTGGCTTCAAACTCCCATATCTCGCGAACGGATTGACCTACCCCAAAAATTCCTATTGCATCTGAAAGTAGAAACTCGCCCGATTACAGCGGTACGTGTATTTTTTCCCTAGGCCATTCTGGTTAAGCGTTTGGAGCAGCACAATTGCGAAAAATTTTTTGCCTTCTCAACCATTTCTTGTCTTCAAACTTCCATATCTCGCGAACGGATTGACCTAACCTAAAAGTTCCTATTGCATTTGAAAGTAGAAACTCGCCCGATTACAACGGTACGTGTATTTTTCCCTTAGGCCATTCTGGTTAAGCGATTGGAGCAGCAAAAGTGCGAAAAATTTGTTGTCTTCTCAACCATTTCTTAGCTTCAAAATCCCATATCTCGCGAACAGATTGACCTAACCCAAAAATTCCTATTGCATCTGAAAAGAGAAACTCGCCCGATTGCAACGGTATGTGTATTTTTTCCCTATGCCATTCTGGTTAAGCGTTTGGAGCAGCAGAATTGCGAAAAATTTTTTGCCTTCTCAACCATTTCTTGGCTTCAAACTCCCATATTTCGCGAACGGATTGACCTAACCCAAAAATTCCTATTGCATCTGAAAGTAGAAACTCGCCCGATTACAACGGTATGTGTATTTTTTCCCTTGGCCATTCTGGCTAAGCGTTAGGAGCCGCAGAATTGCGAAAAATTTTTTGCCTTATCAACCATTTCTTGGCTTCAAACTCCCATATCTCGCGAACGGATTGACCTAACCCAAAAATTCCTAGTGCATCTGAAAGTAGAAAATCGCCCGATTACAGCGGTATGTGTATTTTTTCCCTAGGCCATTCTGGTTAAGCGTTTGGAGCAGCAAAATTGCGAAATTTTTTTGCCTTCTCAACCATTTCTTGGCTTCAAAGTCCCATATCTCGCGAACGGATTGACCTAACCCAAAAATTCCTGTTGCGTCTGAAAATAGAAACTCGCCCGATTGCAACGGTATGTGTATTTTTCCCCTAGGCCATTCTGGTTAAGCGTTTGGAGTAGCAGAATTGCGAAAATTTTTTGCCTTATCAACCATTTCTTGGCTTCAAACTCCCATATCTCGCGAACGGATTGACCTAACCCAAAAATTCCTAGTGCATCTGAAAGTAGAAAATCGCCCGATTACAGCGGTATGTGTATTTTTTCCCTAGGCCATTCTGGTTAAGCGTTTGGAGCAGCAAAATTGCGAAATTTTTTTGCCTTCTCAACCATTTCTTGGCTTCAAAGTCCCATATCTCGCGAACGGATTGACCTAACCCAAAAATTCCTGTTGCGTCTGAAAATAGAAACTCGCCCGATTGCAACGGTATGTGTATTTTTTTCCCTAGGCCATTCTGGTTAAGCGTTTGGAGCAGCAGAATTGCGAAATTTTTTTGCCTTCTCAATCATTTCTTGGCTTCAAACTTCCATATCTCGCGAACGGATTGATCTAACCCAAAAATTCCTACTGCATCTGAAAGTAGAAAATCGCCCGATTACAGCGGTATGTGTATTTTTTCCCTAGGCCATTCTGGTTAAGCGTTTGGAGCAGCAGAATTGCGAAATTTTTTTGCCTTCTCAACCATTTCTTGGCTTCGAAACTCCCATATCTCGCGAACGGATTGACCTACCCCAAAAATTCCTATTGCATCTGAAAGTAGAAACTCGCCCGATTACAGCGGACGTGTATTTTTTCCCTAGGCCATTCTGGTTAAGCGTTTGGAGCAGCACAATTGCGAAAAATTTTTTGCCTTCTCAACCATTTCTTGTCTTCAAACTTCCATATCTCGCGAACGGATTGACCTAACCTAAAAGTTCCTATTGCATTTGAAAGTAGAAACTCGCCCGATTACAACGGTATGTGTATTTTTTCCCTAGGCCATTCTGGTTAAGCGTTTGGAGCAGCAGAATTGCGAAATTTTTTTGCCTTCTCAACCATTTCTTGGCTTCAAACTTCCATATCTCGCGAACGGATTGATCTAACCCAAAAATTCCTACTGCATCTGAAAGTAGAAAATCGCCCGATTACAGCGGTATGTGTATTTTTTCCCTAGGCCATTCTGGTTAAGCGTTTGGAGCAGCAGAATTGCGAAATTTTTTTGCCTTCTCAACCATTTCTTGGCTTCAAACTCCCATATCTCGCGAACGGATTGACCTACCCCAAAAATTCCTATTGCATCTGAAAGTAGAAACTCGCCCGATTACAGCGGTACGTGTATTTTTTCCCTAGGCCATTCTGGTTAAGCGTTTGGAGCAGCACAATTGCGAAAAATTTTTTGCCTTCTCAACCATTTCTTGTCTTCAAACTTCCATATCTCGCGAACGGATTGACCTAACCTAAAAGTTCCTATTGCATTTGAAAGTAGAAACTCGCCCGATTACAACGGTACGTGTATTTTTCCCTTAGGCCATTCTGGTTAAGCGATTGGAGCAGCAAAAGTGCGAAAAATTTGTTGTCTTCTCAACCATTTCTTAGCTTCAAAATCCCATATCTCGCGAACAGATTGACCTAACCCAAAAATTCCTACTGCATCTGAAAGTAGAAAATCGCCCGATTACAGCGGTATGTGTATTTTTTCCCTAGGCCATTCTGGTTAAGCGTTTGGAGCAGCAGAATTGCGAAATTTTTTTGCCTTCTCAACCATTTCTTGGCTTCAAACTCCCATATCTCGCGAACGGATTGACCTACCCCAAAAATTCCTATTGCATCTGAAAGTAGAAACTCGCCCGATTACAGCGGTACGTGTATTTTTTCCCTAGGCCATTCTGGTTAAGCGTTTGGAGCAGCAGAATTGCGAAAAATTTTTTGCCTTCTCAACCATTTCTTGTCTTCAAACTTCCATATCTCGCGAACGGATTGACCTAACCCAAAAATTCCTATTGCATTTGAAAGTAGAAACTCGCCCGATTACAACGGTACGTGTATTTTTCACTTAGGCCATTCTGGTTAAGCGATTGGAGCAGCAAAAGTGCGAAAAATTTATTGCCTTGTCAACAATTTCTTAGCTTCAAAGTCCCATATCTCGCGAACGGATTGACCTAACCCAAAAATTCCTATTGCATCTGAAAGAAGAAACTCGCCCGATTACAACGGTATGTGTATTTTTTCCCTAGGCCATTCTGGTTAAGCGTTTGGAGCAGCAGAATTGCGACAAATTTTTTGCCTGCTCAACCATTTCTTGGCTTCAAACTCCCATATCTCGCGATCGGATTGACCTGACCCAAAAATTCCTATTGCGTCTGAAAGTAGAAACTCGCCCGATTACAACGGTATGTGTATTTTTTCCCTAGGCCATTCTGGTTAAGCGTTAGGAGCCGCAGAATTGCGAAAAATTTTTTGCCTTATCAACCATTTCTTGGCTTCAAACTCCCATATCTCGCGAACGGATTGACCTAACCCAAAAATTCCTATTGCATCTGAAAGTAGAAACTCGCCCGATTACAGCGGTACGTGTATTTTTTCCCAAGGCCAATCTGGTTAAGCGTTTGGAGCAGCAGAAGTGCGAAAAATTTGTTGTCTTCTCAACCATTTCTTAGCGTCAAAATCCCATATCTCGCGAACGGATTGACCTAACCCAAAAATTCCTACTGCATCTGAAAGTAGAAAATCGCCCGATTACAGCGGTATGTGTATTTTTTCCCTAGGCCATTTTGGTTAAGCGTTTGGAGCAGCAGAATTGCGAAAAATTTTTTGCCTTCTCAACCATTTCTTGGCTTCAAACTCCCATATTTCGCGAACGGATTGACCTAACCCAAAAATTCCTATTGCATCTGAAAGTAGAAACTCGCCCGATTACAGCGGTACGTGTATTTGTTCCCTAGGCCATTCTGGTTAAGCGTTTGGAGCAGCAGAATTGCGAAAAATTTTTTGCCTTCTCAACCATTTCTTGGATTCAAACTCCCATATCTCGCGAATGGATTGGCGTAACCCAAAAATTCCTATTGCATCTGAAAGTAGAAACTCGCCCGATTACAACGGTATGTGTATTTTTTCCCTAGGCCATTCTGGTTAAGCGTTTGGAGCAGCAGAATTGCGAAAAATTTTTTGCCTTCTCAACCATTTCTTGGCTTCAAACTCCCATATTTCGCGAACGGATTGACCTAACCCAAAAATTCCTATTGCATCTGAAAGTAGAAACTCGCCCGATTACAACGGTATGTGTATTTTTTCCCTTGGCCATTCTGGTTAAGCGTTAGGAGCCGCAGAATTGCGAAAAATTTTTTGCCTTATCAACCATTTCTTGGCTTCAAACTCCCATATCTCGCGAACGGATTGACCTAACCCAAAAATTCCTACTGCATCTGAAAGTAGAAAATCGCCCGATTACAGCGGTATGTGTATTTTTTCCCTAGGCCATTCTGGTTAAGCGTTTGGAGCAGCAGAATTGCGAAATTTTTTTGCCTTCTCAACCATTTCTTGGATTCAAACTCCCATATCTCGCGAACGGATTGACCTAACCCAGAAATTCCTACTGCATCTGAAAGTAGAAAATCGCCCGATTACAGCGGTCTGTGTATTTTTTCCCTAGGCCATTCTGGTTAAGCGTTTGGAGCAGCAGAATTGCGAAAAATTTTTTGCCTTCTCAACCATTTCTTGGATTCAAACTCCCATATCTAGCGAATGGATTGGCCTAACCCAAAAATTCCTATTGCATCTGAAAGTAGAAACTCGCCCGATTACAACGGTATGTGTATTTTTTCCCTAGGCCATTCTGGTTAAGCGTTTGGAGAAGCAGAATTGCGAAAAATTTTTTGCCTTCTCAACCATTTCTTGGCTTCAAACTCCCATATTTCGCGAACGGATTCACCTAACCCAAAAATTCCTATTGCATCTGAAAGTAGAAACTCGCCCGATTACAACGGTATGTGTATTTTTTCCCTAGGCCATTCTGGTTAAGCGTTTGGAGCAGCAGAATTGCGAAAAATTTTTTGCCTTCTCAACCATTTCTTGGCTTCAAACTCCCATATCTCGCGATCGGATTGACCTGACCCAAAAATTCCTATTGCGTCTGAAAGTAGAAACTCGCCCGATTACAACGGTATGTGTATTTTTTCCCTAGGCCATTCTGGTTAAGCGTTAGGAGCCGCAGAATTGCGTAAAATTTTTTGCCTTATCAACCATTTCTTGGCTTCAAACTCCCATATCTCGCGAACGGATTGATCTAACCCAAAAATTCCTATTGCATCTGAAAGTAGAAACTCGCCCGATTACAGCGGTACGTGTATTTTTTCCCAAGGCCAATCTGGTTAAGCGTTTGGAGCAGCAGAAGTGCGAAAAATTTGTTGTCTTCTCAACCATTTCTTAGCGTCAAAATCCCATATCTCGCGAACGGACTGACCTAACCCAACAATTCCTACTGCATCTGAAAGTAGAAAATCGCCCGATTACAGCGGTATGTGTATTTTTTCCCTAGGCCATTCTGGTTAAGCGTTTGGAGCAGCAGAATTGCGAAAAATTTTTTGCCTTCTCAACCATTTCTTGGCTTCAAACTCCCATATCTCGCGAACGGATTGACCTAACCCAAAAATTCCTGTTGCGTCTGAAAATAGAAACTCGCCCGATTGCAACGGTATGTGTATTTTTTCCCTAAGCCATTCTGGTTAAGCGTTTGGAGTAGCAGAATTGCGAAAAATTTTTTGCCTTCTCAACCATTTCAAGGCTTCAAACTCCCATATCTCGCGAACGGATTGACCTAACCCAAAAATTCCTGTTGCGTCTGAAAGTAGAAACTCGCCCAATTACAACGGTGTGTCTATTTTTTCCCTAGGCCATTTTGGTTAAGCGTTTGGAGCAGCAGAATTGCGAAAAATTTTTTGCCTTCTCAACCATTTCTTGGCTTCAAACTCCCATATTTCGCGAACGGATTGGCGTAACCCAAAAATTCCTATTGCATCTGAAAGTAGAAACTCGCCCGATTACAGCGGTACGTGTATTTTTTCCCTAGGCCATTCTGGTTAAGCGTTTGGAGCAGCAGAATTGCGAAAAATTTTTTGCCTTCTCAACCATTTCTTGGATTCAAACTCCCATATCTCGCGAATGGATTGGCGTAACCCAAAAATTCCTATTGCATCTGAAAGTAGAAACTCGCCCGATTACAACGGTATGTGTATTTTTTCCCTAGGCCATTCTGGTTAAGCGTTTGGAGCAGCAGAATTGCGAAACATTTTTTGCCTTCTCAACCATTTCTTGGCTTTAAACTCCCATATTTCGCGAACGGATTGACCTAACCCAAAAATTCCTATTGCATCTGAAAGTAGAAACTCGCCCGATTACAACGGTATGTGTATTTTTTCCCTTGGTCATTCTGGTTAAGCGTTAGGAGCCGCAGAATTGCGAAAAATTTTTTGCCTTATCAACCATTTCTTGGCTTCAAACTCCCATATCTCGCGAACGGATTGACCTAACCCAAAAATTCCTACTGCATCTGAAAGTAGAAAATCGCTCGATTACAGCGGTATGTGTATTTTTTCCCTAGGCCATTCTGGTTAAGCGTTTGGAGCAGCAGAATTGCGAAATTTTTTTGCCTTCTCAACCATTTCTTGGATTCAAACTCCCATATCTCGCGAACGGATTGACCTAACCCAAAAATTCCTACTGCATCTGAAAGTAGAAAATCGCCCGATTACAGCGGTCTGTGTATTTTTTCCCTAGGCCATTCTGGTTAAGCGTTTGGAGCAGCAGAATTGCGAAAAATTTTTTGCCTTCTCAACCATTTCTTGGATTCAAACTCCCATATCTAGCGAATGGATTGGCCTAACCCAAAAATTCCTATTGCATCTGAAAGTAGAAACTCGCCCGATTACAACGGTATGTGTATTTTTTCCCTAGGCCATTCTGGTTAAGCGTTTGGAGCAGCAGAATTGCGAAAAATTTTTTGCCTTATCAACCATTTCTTGGCTTCAAACTCCCATATCTCGCGAACGGATTGACCTAACCCAAAAATTCCTATTGCATCTGAAAGTAGAAACTCGCCCGATTACAGCGGTACGTGTAATTTTTCCCAAGGCCAATGTGGTTAAGCGTTTGGAGCAGCAGAAGTGCGAAAAATTTGTTGTCTTCTCAACCATTCCTTAGCGTCAAAATCCCATATCTCGCGAACGGACAGACCTAACCCAACAATTCCTACTGCATCTGAAAGTAGAAAATCGCCCGATTACAACGGTATGTGTATTTTTTCCCTAGGCCATTCTGGTTAAGCGTTAGGAGCCGCAGAATTGCGAAAAATTTTTTGCCTTATCAACCATTTCTTGGCTTCAAACTCCCATATCTCGCGAACGGATTGACCTAACCCAAAAATTCCTATTGCATCTGAAAGTAGAAACTCGCCCGATTACAGCGGTACGTGTATTTTTTCCCTAGGCCATTCTGGTTAAGCGTTTGGAGCAGCAGAATTGCGAAAAATTTTTTGCCTTCTCAACCATTTCTTGGATTCAAACTCCCATATCTCGCGAATGGATTGGCGTAACCCAAAAATTCCTATTGCATCTGAAAGTAGAAACTCGCCCGATTACAACGGTATGTGTATTTTTTCCCTAGGCCATTCTGGTTAAGCGTTTGGAGCAGCAGAATTGCGAAAAATTTTTTGCCTTCTCAACCATTTCTTGGCTTCAAACTCCCATATTTCGCGAACGGATTGACCTAACCCAAAAATTCCTATTGCATCTGAAAGTAGAAACTCGCCCGATTACAACGGTATGTGTATTTTTTCCCTTGGCCATTCTGGTTAAGCGTTAGGAGCCGCAGAATTGCGAAAAATTTTTTGCCTTATCAACCATTTCTTGGCTTCAAACTCCCATATCTCGCGAACGGATTGACCTAACCCAAAAATTCCTACTGCATCTGAAAGTAGAAAATCGCCCGATTACAGCGGTATGTGTATTTTTTCCCTAGGCCATTCTGGTTAAGCGTTTGGAGCAGCAGAATTGCGAAATTTTTTTGCCTTCTCAACCATTTCTTGGATTCAAACTCCCATATCTCGCGAACGGATTGACCTAACCCAAAAATTCCTACTGCATCTGAAAGTAGAAAATCGCCCGATTACAGCGGTCTGTGTATTTTTTCCCTAGGCCATTCTGGTTAAGCGTTTGGAGCAGCAGAATTGCGAAAAATTTTTTGCCTTCTCAACCATTTCTTGGATTCAAACTCCCATATCTAGCGAATGGATTGGCCTAACCCAAAAATTCCTATTGCATCTGAAAGTAGAAACTCGCCCGATTACAACGGTATGTGTATTTTTTCCCTAGGCCATTCTGGTTAAGCGTTTGGAGCAGCAGAATTGCGAAAAATTTTTTGCCTTCTCAACCATTTCTTGGCTTCAAACTCCCATATTTCGCGAACGGATTCACCTAACCCAAAAATTCCTATTGCATCTGAAAGTAGAAACTCGCCCGATTACAACGGTATGTGTATTTTTTCCCTAGGCCATTCTGGTTAAGCGTTTGGAGCAGCAGAATTGCGAAAAATTTTTTGCCTTCTCAACCATTTCTTGGCTTCAAACTCCCATATCTCGCGATCGGATTGACCTGACCCAAAAATTCCTATTGCGTCTGAAAGTAGAAACTCGCCCGATTACAACGGTATGTGTATTTTTTCCCTAGGCCATTCTGGTTAAGCGTTAGGAGCCGCAGAATTGCGTAAAATTTTTTGCCTTATCTACCATTTCTTGGCTTCAAACTCCCATATCTCGCGAACGGATTGATCTAACCCAAAAATTCCTATTGCATCTGAAAGTAGAAACTCGCCCGATTACAGCGGTACGTGTATTTTTTCCCAAGGCCAATCTGGTTAAGCGTTTGGAGCAGCAGAAGTGCGAAAAATTTGTTGTCTTCTCAACCATTTCTTAGCGTCAAAATCCCATATCTCCCGAACGGACTGACCTAACCCAAAAATTCCTATTGCATCTGAAAGTAGAAACTCGCCCGATTACAACGGTATGTGTATTTTTTCCCTAGGCCATTCTGGTTAAGCGTTTGGAGCAGCAGAATTGCGAAAAATTTTTTGCCTTCTCAACCATTTCTTGGCTTCAAACTCCCATATTTCGCGAACGGATTGACCTAACCCAAAAATTCCTATTGCATCTGAAAGTAGAAACTCGCCCGATTACAACGGTATGTGTATTTTTTCCCTTGGCCATTCTGGTTAAGCGTTAGGAGCCGCAGAATTGCGAAAAATTTTTTGCCTTATCAACCATTTCTTGGCTTCAAACTCCCATATCTCGCGAACGGATTGACCTAACCCAAAAATTCCTACTGCATCTGAAAGTAGAAAATCGCCCGATTACAGCGGTATGTGTATTTTTTCCCTAGGCCATTCTGGTTAAGCGTTTGGAGCAGCAGAATTGCGAAATTTTTTTGCCTTCTCAACCATTTCTTGGATTCAAACTCCCATATCTCGCGAACGGATTGACCTAACCCAAAAATTCCTACTGCATCTGAAAGTAGAAAATCGCCCGATTACAGCGGTCTGTGTATTTTTTCCCTAGGCCATTCTGGTTAAGCGTTTGGAGCAGCAGAATTGCGAAAAATTTTTTGCCTTCTCAACCATTTCTTGGATTCAAACTCCCATATCTAGCGAATGGATTGGCCTAACCCAAAAATTCCTATTGCATCTGAAAGTAGAAACTCGCCCGATTACAACGGTATGTGTATTTTTTCCCTAGGCCATTCTGGTTAAGCGTTTGGAGCAGCAGAATTGCGAAAAATTTTTTGCCTTCTCAACCATTTCTTGGCTTCAAACTCCCATATTTCGCGAACGGATTCACCTAACCCAAAAATTCCTATTGCATCTGAAAGTAGAAACTCGCCCGATTACAACGGTATGTGTATTTTTTCCCTAGGCCATTCTGGTTAAGCGTTTGGAGCATCAGAATTGCGAAAAATTTTTTGCCTTCTCAACCATTTCTTGGCTTCAAACTCCCATATCTCGCGATCGGATTGACCTGACCCAAAAATTCCTATTGCGTCTGAAAGTAGAAACTCGCCCGATTACAACGGTATGTGTATTTTTTCCCTAGGCCATTCTGGTTAAGCGTTAGGAGCCGCAGAATTGCGAAAAATTTTTTGCCTTATCAACCATTTCTTGGCTTCAAACTCCCATATCTCGCGAACGGATTGACCTAACCCAAAAATTCCTACTGCATCTGAAAGTAGAAAATCGCCCGATTACAGCGGTATGTGTATTTTTTCCCTAGGCCATTCTGGTTAAGCGATTGGAGCAGCAAAAGTGCGAAAAATTTGTTGTCTTCTCAACCATTTCTTAGGTTCAAAATCCCATATCTCGCGAACGGATTGACCTAACCCAAAAATTCCTACTGCATCTGAAAGTAGAAAATCGCCCGATTACAGCGGTATGTGTATTTTTTCCCTAGGCCATTCTGGTTAAGCGTTTGGAGCAGCAGAATTGCGAAATTTTTTTGCCTTCTCAACCATTTCTTGGCTTCAAACTCCCATATCTCGCGAACGGATTGACCTACCCCAAAAATTCCTATTGCATCTGAAAGTAGAAACTCGCCCGATTACAGCGGTACGTGTATTTTTTCCCTAGGCCATTCTGGTTAAGCGTTAGGAGCCGCAGAATTGCGAAAAATTTTTTGCCTTATCAACCATTTCTTGGCTTCAAACTCCCATATCTCGCGATCGGATTGACCTGACCCAAAAATTCCTACTGCATCTGAAAGTAGAAAATCGCCCGATTACAGCGGTATGTGTATTTTTTCCCTAGGCCATTCTGGTTAAGCGTTTGGAGCAGCAGAATTGCGAAAAATTTTTTGCCTTCTCAACCATTTCTTGGCTTCAAACTCCCATATCTCGCGAACGGATTGACCTGACCCAAAAATTCCTATTGCGTCTGAAAGTAGAAACTCGCCCGATTACAACGGTATGTGTATTTTTTCCCTAGGCCATTCTGGTTAAGCGTTAGGAGCCGCAGAATTGCGAAAAATTTTTTGCCTTATCAACCATTTCTTGGCTTCAAACTCCCATATCTCGCGAACGGATTGACCTAACCCAAAAATTCCTATTGCATCTGAAAGTAGAAACTCGCCCGATTACAGCGGTACGTGTATTTTCTCCCAAGGCCAATCTGGTTAAGCGTTTGGAGCAGCAGAAGTGCGAAAAATTTGTTGTCTTCTCAACCATTTCTTAGCGTCAAAATCCCATATCTCGCGAACGGATTGACCTAACCCAAAAATTCCTACTGCATCAGAAAGTAGAAAATCGCCCGATTACAGCGGTATGTGTATTTTTTCCCTAGGCCATTTTGGTTAAGCGTTTGGAGCAGCAGAATTGCGAAAAATTTTTTGCCTTCTCAACCATTTCTTGGCTTCAAACTCCCATATTTCGCGAACGGATTGACCTAACCCAAAAATTCCTATTGCATCTGAAAGTAGAAACTCGCCCGATTACAGCGGTACGTGTATTTTTTCCCTAGGCCATTCTGGTTAAGCGTTTGGAGCAGCAGAATTGCGAAAAATTTTTTGCCTTCTCAACCATTTCTTGGATTCAAACTCCCATATCTCGCGAATGGATTGGCGTAACCCAAAAATTCCTATTGCATCTGAAAGTAGAAACTCGCCCGATTACAACGGTATGTGTATTTTTTCCCTAGGCCATTCTGGTTAAGCGTTTGGAGCAGCAGAATTGCGAAAAATTTTTTGCCTTCTCAACCATTTCTTGGCTTCAAACTCCCATATTTCGCGAACGGATTGACCTAACCCAAAAATTCCTATTGCATCTGAAAGTAGAAACTCGCTCGATTACAAAGGTATGTGTATTTTTTCCCTTGGCCATTCTGGTTAAGCGTTAGGAGCCGCAGAATTGCGAAAAATTTTTTGCCTTATCAACCATTTCTTGGCTTCAAACTCCCATATCTCGCGAACGGATTGACCTAACCCAAAAATTCCTACTGCATCTGAAAGTAGAAAATCGCCCGATTACAGCGGTATGTGTATTTTTTCCCTAGGCCATTCTGGTTAAGCGTTTGGAGCAGCAGAATTGCGAAATTTTTTTGCCTTCTCAACCATTTCTTGGATTCAAACTCCCATATCTCGCGAACGGATTGACCTAACCCAAAAATTCCTACTGCATCTGAAAGTAGAAAATCGCCCGATTACAGCGGTCTGTGTATTTTTTCCCTAGGCCATTCTGGTTAAGCGTTTGGAGCAGCAGAATTGCGAAAAATTTTTTGCCTTCTCAACCATTTCTTGGATTCAAACTCCCATATCTAGCGAATGGATTGGCCTAACCCAAAAATTCCTATTGCATCTGAAAGTAGAAACTCGCCCGATTACAACGGTATGTGTATTTTTTCCCTAGGCCATTCTGGTTAAGCGTTTGGAGCAGCAGAATTGCGAAAAATTTTTTGCCTTCTCAACCATTTCTTGGCTTCAAACTCCCATATTTCGCGAACGGATTCACCTAACCCAAAAATTCCTATTGCATCTGAAAGTAGAAACTCGCCCGATTACAACGGTATGTGTATTTTTTCCCTAGGCCATTCTGGTTAAGCGTTTGGAGCAGCAGAATTGCGAAAAATTTTTTGCCTTCTCAACCATTTCTTGGCTTCAAACTCCCATATCTCGCGATCGGATTGACCTGACCCAAAAATTCCTATTGCGTCTGAAAGTAGAAACTCGCCCGATTACAACGGTATGTGTATTTTTTCCCTAGGCCATTCTGGTTAAGCGTTAGGAGCCGCAGAATTGCGTAAAATTTTTTGCCTTATCAACCATTTCTTGGCTTCAAACTCCCATATCTCGCGAACGGATTGATCTAACCCAAAAATTCCTATTGCATCTGAAAGTAGAAACTCGCCCGATTACAGCGGTACGTGTATTTTTTCCCAAGGCCAATCTGGTTAAGCGTTTGGAGCAGCAGAAGTGCGAAAAATTTTTTGCCTTCTCAACCATTTCTTGGCTTCAAACTCCCATATTTCGCGAACGGATTCACCTAACCCAAAAATTCCTATTGCATCTGAAAGTAGAAACTCGCCCGATTACAACGGTATGTGTATTTTTTCCCTAGGCCATTCTGGTTAAGCGTTTGGAGCAGCAGAATTGCGAAAAATTTTTTGCCTTCTCAACCATTTCTTGGCTTCAAACTCCCATATCTCGCGAACGGATTGACCTAACCCAAAAATTCCTGTTGCGTCTGAAAATAGAAACTCGCCCGATTGCAACGGTATGTGTATTTTTCCCCTAGGCCATTCTGGTTAAGCGTTTGGAGTAGCAGAATTGCGAAAAATTTTTTGCCTTCTCAACCATTTCAAGGCTTCAAACTCCCATATCTCGCGAACGGATTGACCTAACCCAAAAATTCCTGTTGCGTCTGAAAGTAGAAACTCGCCCAATTACAACGGTGTGTCTATTTTTTCCCTAGGCCATTTTGGTTAAGCGTTTGGAGCAGCAGAATTGCGAAAAATTTTTTGCCTTCTCAACCATTTCTTGGCTTCAAACTCCCATATTTCGCGAACGGATTGGCGTAACCCAAAAATTCCTATTGCATCTGAAAGTAGAAACTCGCCCGATTACAGCGGTACGTTTATTTTTTCCCTAGGCCATTCTGGTTAAGCGTTTGGAGCAGCAGAATTGCGAAAAATTTTTTGCCTTCTCAACCATTTCTTGGCTTCAAACTCCCATATTTCGCGAACGGATTCACCTAACCCAAAAATTCCTATTGCATCTGAAAGTAGAAACTCGCCCGATTACAACGGTATGTGTATTTTTTCCCTAGGCCATTCTGGTTAAGCGTTTGGAGCAGCAGAATTGCGAAAAATTTTTTGCCTTCTCAACCATTTCTTGGCTTCAAACTCCCATATCTCGCGATCGGATTGACCTGACCCAAAAATTCCTATTGCGTCTGAAAGTAGAAACTCGCCCGATTACAACGGTATGTGTATTTTTTCCCTAGGCCATTCTGGTTAAGCGTTAGGAGCCGCAGAATTGCGTAAAATTTTTTGCCTTATCAACCATTTCTTGGCTTCAAACTCCCATATCTCGCGAACGGATTGATCTAACCCAAAAATTCCTATTGCATCTGAAAGTAGAAACTCGCCCGATTACAGCGGTACGTGTATTTTTTCCCAAGGCCAATCTGGTTAAGCGTTTGGAGCAGCAGAAGTGCGAAAAATTTTTTGCCTTCTCAACCATTTCTTGGCTTCAAACTCCCATATTTCGCGAACGGATTCACCTAACCCAAAAATTCCTATTGCATCTGAAAGTAGAAACTCGCCCGATTACAACGGTATGTGTATTTTTTCCCTAGGCCATTCTGGTTAAGCGTTTGGAGCAGCAGAATTGCGAAAAATTTTTTGCCTTCTCAACCATTTCTTGGCTTCAAACTCCCATATCTCGCGAACGGATTGACCTAACCCAAAAATTCCTGTTGCGTCTGAAAATAGAAACTCGCCCGATTGCAACGGTATGTGTATTTTTCCCCTAGGCCATTCTGGTTAAGCGTTTGGAGTAGCAGAATTGCGAAAAATTTTTTGCCTTCTCAACCATTTCAAGGCTTCAAACTCCCATATCTCGCGAACGGATTGACCTAACCCAAAAATTCCTGTTGCGTCTGAAAGTAGAAACTCGCCCAATTACAACGGTGTGTCTATTTTTTCCCTAGGCCATTTTGGTTAAGCGTTTGGAGCAGCAGAATTGCGAAAAATTTTTTGCCTTCTCAACCATTTCTTGGCTTCAAACTCCCATATTTCGCGAACGGATTGGCGTAACCCAAAAATTCCTATTGCATCTGAAAGTAGAAACTCGCCCGATTACAGCGGTACGTTTATTTTTTCCCTAGGCCATTCTGGTTAAGCGTTTGGAGCAGCAGAATTGCGAAAAATTTTTTGCCTTCTCAACCATTTCTTGGATTCAAACTCCCATATCTCGCGAATGGATTGGCGTAACCCAAAAATTCCTATTGCATCTGAAAGTAGAAACTCGCCCGATTACAACGGTATGTGTATTTTTTCCCTAGGCCATTCTGGTTAAGCGTTTGGAGCAGCAGAATTGCGAAAAATTTTTTGCCTTCTCAACCATTTCTTGGCTTCAAACTCCCATATTTCGCGAACGGATTGACCTAACCCAAAAATTCCTATTGCATCTGAAAGTAGAAACTCGCCCGATTACAACGGTATGTGTATTTTTTCCCTTGGCCATTCTGGTTAAGCGTTAGGAGCCGCAGAATTGCGAAAAATTTTTTGCCTTATCAACCATTTCTTGGCTTCAAACTCCCATATCTCGCGAACGGATTGACCTAACCCAAAAATTCCTACTGCATCTGAAAGTAGAAAATCGCCCGATTACAGCGGTATGTGTATTTTTTCCCTAGGCCATTCTGGTTAAGCGTTTGGAGCAGCAGAATTGCGAAATTTTTTTGCCTTCTCAACCATTTCTTGGATTCAAACTCCCATACCTCGCGAACGGATTGACCTAACCCAAAAATTCCTACTGCATCTGAAAGTAGAAAATCGCCCGATTACAGCGGTCTGTGTATTTTTTCCCTAGGCCATTCTGGTTAAGCGTTTGGAGCAGCAGAATTGCGAAAAATTTTTTGCCTTCTCAACCATTTCTTGGATTCAAACTCCCATATCTAGCGAATGGATTGGCCTAACCCAAAAATTCCTATTGCATCTGAAAGTAGAAACTCGCCCGATTACAACGGTATGTGTATTTTTTCCCTAGGCCATTCTGGTTAAGCGTTTGGAGCAGCAGAATTGCGAAAAATTTTTTGCCTTCTCAACCATTTCTTGGCTTCAAACTCCCATATTTCGCGAACGGATTCACCTAACCCAAAAATTCCTATTGCATCTGAAAGTAGAAACTCGCCCGATTACAGCGGTACGTGTATTTTTTCCCAAGGCCAATCTGGTTAAGCGTTTGGAGCAGCAGAAGTGCGAAAAATTTGTTGTCTTCTCAACCATTTCTTAGCGTCAAAATCCCATATCTCGCGAACGGATTGACCTAACCCAAAAATTCCTACTGCATCAGAAAGTAGAAAATCGCCCGATTACAGCGGTATGTGTATTTTTTCCCTAGGCCATTTTGGTTAAGCGTTTGGAGCAGCAGAATTGCGAAAAATTTTTTGCCTTCTCAACCATTTCTTGGCTTCAAACTCCCATATTTCGCGAACGGATTGACCTAACCCAAAAATTCCTATTGCATCTGAAAGTAGAAACTCGCCCGATTACAGCGGTACGTGTATTTTTTCCCTAGGCCATTCTGGTTAAGCGTTTGGAGCAGCAGAATTGCGAAAAATTTTTTGCCTTCTCAACCATTTCTTGGATTCAAACTCCCATATCTCGCGAATGGATTGGCGTAACCCAAAAATTCCTATTGCATCTGAAAGTAGAAACTCGCCCGATTACAACGGTATGTGTATTTTTTCCCTAGGCCATTCTGGTTAAGCGTTTGGAGCAGCAGAATTGCGAAAAATTTTTTGCCTTCTCAACCATTTCTTGGCTTCAAACTCCCATATTTCGCGAACGGATTGACCTAACCCAAAAATTCCTATTGCATCTGAAAGTAGAAACTCGCTCGATTACAAAGGTATGTGTATTTTTTCCCTTGGCCATTCTGGTTAAGCGTTAGGAGCCGCAGAATTGCGAAAAATTTTTTGCCTTATCAACCATTTCTTGGCTTCAAACTCCCATATCTCGCGAACGGATTGACCTAACCCAAAAATTCCTACTGCATCTGAAAGTAGAAAATCGCCCGATTACAGCGGTATGTGTATTTTTCCCCTAGGCCATTCTGGTTAAGCGTTTGGAGCAGCAGAATTGCGAAATTTTTTTGCCTTCTCAACCATTTCTTGGATTCAAACTCCCATATCTCGCGAACGGATTGACCTAACCCAAAAATTCCTACTGCATCTGAAAGTAGAAAATCGCCCGATTACAGCGGTCTGTGTATTTTTTCCCTAGGCCATTCTGGTTAAGCGTTTGGAGCAGCAGAATTGCGAAAAATTTTTTGCCTTCTCAACCATTTCTTGGATTCAAACTCCCATATCTAGCGAATGGATTGGCCTAACCCAAAAATTCCTATTGCATCTGAAAGTAGAAACTCGCCCGATTACAACGGTATGTGTATTTTTTCCCTAGGCCATTCTGGTTAAGCGTTTGGAGCAGCAGAATTGCGAAAAATTTTTTGCCTTCTCAACCATTTCTTGGCTTCAAACTCCCATATTTCGCGAACGGATTCACCTAACCCAAAAATTCCTATTGCATCTGAAAGTAGAAACTCGCCCGATTACAACGGTATGTGTATTTTTTCCCTAGGCCATTCTGGTTAAGCGTTTGGAGCAGCAGAATTGCGAAAAATTTTTTGCCTTCTCAACCATTTCTTGGCTTCAAACTCCCATATCTCGCGATCGGATTGACCTGACCCAAAAATTCCTATTGCGTCTGAAAGTAGAAACTCGCCCGATTACAACGGTATGTGTATTTTTTCCCTAGGCCATTCTGGTTAAGCGTTAGGAGCCGCAGAATTGCGTAAAATTTTTTGCCTTATCAACCATTTCTTGGCTTCAAACTCCCATATCTCGCGAACGGATTGATCTAACCCAAAAATTCCTGTTGCGTCTGAAAATAGAAACTCGCCCGATTGCAACGGTATGTGTATTTTTCCCCTAGGCCATTCTGGTTAAGCGTTTGGAGTAGCAGAATTGCGAAAAATTTTTTGCCTTCTCAACCATTTCAAGGCTTCAAACTCCCATATCTCGCGAACGGATTGACCTAACCCAAAAATTCCTGTTGCGTCTGAAAGTAGAAACTCGCCCAATTACAACGGTGTGTCTATTTTTTCCCTAGGCCATTTTGGTTAAGCGTTTGGAGCAGCAGAATTGCGAAAAATTTTTTGCCTTCTCAACCATTTCTTGGCTTCAAACTCCCATATTTCGCGAACGGATTGGCGTAACCCAAAAATTCCTATTGCATCTGAAAGTAGAAACTCGCCCGATTACAGCGGTACGTTTATTTTTTCCCTAGGCCATTCTGGTTAAGCGTTTGGAGCAGCAGAATTGCGAAAAATTTTTTGCCTTCTCAACCATTTCTTGGATTCAAACTCCCATATCTCGCGAATGGATTGGCGTAACCCAAAAATTCCTATTGCATCTGAAAGTAGAAACTCGCCCGATTACAACGGTATGTGTATTTTTTCCCTAGGCCATTCTGGTTAAGCGTTTGGAGCAGCAGAATTGCGAAAAATTTTTTGCCTTCTCAACCATTTCTTGGCTTCAAACTCCCATATTTCGCGAACGGATTGACCTAACCCAAAAATTCCTATTGCATCTGAAAGTAGAAACTCGCCCGATTACAACGGTATGTGTATTTTTTCCCTTGGCCATTCTGGTTAAGCGTTAGGAGCCGCAGAATTGCGAAAAATTTTTTGCCTTATCAACCATTTCTTGGCTTCAAACTCCCATATCTCGCGAACGGATTGACCTAACCCAAAAATTCCTACTGCATCTGAAAGTAGAAAATCGCCCGATTACAGCGGTATGTGTATTTTTTCCCTAGGCCATTCTGGTTAAGCGTTTGGAGCAGCAGAATTGCGAAATTTTTTTGCCTTCTCAACCATTTCTTGGATTCAAACTCCCATACCTCGCGAACGGATTGACCTAACCCAAAAATTCCTACTGCATCTGAAAGTAGAAAATCGCCCGATTACAGCGGTCTGTGTATTTTTTCCCTAGGCCATTCTGGTTAAGCGTTTGGAGCAGCAGAATTGCGAAAAATTTTTTGCCTTCTCAACCATTTCTTGGATTCAAACTCCCATATCTAGCGAATGGATTGGCCTAACCCAAAAATTCCTATTGCATCTGAAAGTAGAAACTCGCCCGATTACAACGGTATGTGTATTTTTTCCCTAGGCCATTCTGGTTAAGCGTTTGGAGCAGCAGAATTGCGAAAAATTTTTTGCCTTCTCAACCATTTCTTGGCTTCAAACTCCCATATTTCGCGAACGGATTCACCTAACCCAAAAATTCCTATTGCATCTGAAAGTAGAAACTCGCCCGATTACAACGGTATGTGTATTTTTTCCCTAGGCCATTCTGGTTAAGCGTTTGGAGCAGCAGAATTGCGAAAAATTTTTTGCCTTCTCAACCATTTCTTGGCTTCAAACTCCCATATCTCGCGATCGGATTGACCTGACCCAAAAATTCCTATTGCGTCTGAAAGTAGAAACTCGCCCGATTACAACGGTATGTGTATTTTTTCCCTAGGCCATTCTGGTTAAGCGTTAGGAGCCGCAGAATTGCGTAAAATTTTTTGCCTTATCAACCATTTCTTGGCTTCAAACTCCCATATCTCGCGAACGGATTGATCTAACCCAAAAATTCCTATTGCATCTGAAAGTAGAAACTCGCCCGATTACAGCGGTACGTGTATTTTTTCCCAAGGCCAATCTGGTTAAGCGTTTGGAGCAGCAGAAGTGCGAAAAATTTGTTGTCTTCTCAACCATTTCTTAGCGTCAAAATCCCATATCTCGCGAACGGACTGACCTAACCCAACAATTCCTACTGCATCTGAAAGTAGAAAATCGCCCGATTACAGCGGTATGTGTATTTTTTCCCTAGGCCATTCTGGTTAAGCGTTTGGAGCAGCAGAATTGCGAAAAATTTTTTGCCTTCTCAACCATTTCTTGGCTTCAAACTCCCATATCTCGCGAACGGATTGACCTAACCCAAAAATTCCTGTTGCGTCTGAAAATAGAAACTCGCCCGATTGCAACGGTATGTGTATTTTTCCCCTAGGCCATTCTGGTTAAGCGTTTGGAGTAGCAGAATTGCGAAAAATTTTTTGCCTTCTCAACCATTTCAAGGATTCAAACTCCCATATCTCGCGAACGGATTGACCTAACCCAAAAATTCCTGTTGCGTCTGAAAGTAGAAACTCGCCCAATTACAACGGTGTGTCTATTTTTTCCCTAGGCCATTTTGGTTAAGCGTTTGGAGCAGCAGAATTGCGAAAAATTTTTTGCCTTCTCAACCATTTCTTGGCTTCAAACTCCCATATTTCGCGAACGGATTGGCGTAACCCAAAAATTCCTATTGCATCTGAAAGTAGAAACTCGCCCGATTACAGCGGTACGTGTATTTTTTCCCTAGGCCATTCTGGTTAAGCGTTTGGAGCAGCAGAATTGCGAAAAATTTTTTGCCTTCTCAACCATTTCTTGGATTCAAACTCCCATATCTCGCGAATGGATTGGCGTAACCCAAAAATTCCTATTGCATCTGAAAGTAGAAACTCGCCCGATTACAACGGTATGTGTATTTTTTCCCTAGGCCATTCTGGTTAAGCGTTTGGAGCAGCAGAATTGCGAAAAATTTTTTGCCTTCTCAACCATTTCTTGGCTTCAAACTCCCATATTTCGCGAACGGATTGACCTAACCCAAAAATTCCTATTGCATCTGAAAGTAGAAACTCGCCCGATTACAACGGTATGTGTATTTTTTCCCTTGGCCATTCTGGTTAAGCGTTAGGAGCCGCAGAATTGCGAAAAATTTTTTGCCTTATCAACCATTTCTTGGCTTCAAACTCCCATATCTCGCGAACGGATTGACCTAACCCAAAAATTCCTACTGCATCTGAAAGTAGAAAATCGCCCGATTACAGCGGTATGTGTATTTTTTCCCTAGGCCATTCTGGTTAAGCGTTTGGAGCAGCAGAATTGCGAAATTTTTTTGCCTTCTCAACCATTTCTTGGATTCAAACTCCCATATCTCGCGAACGGATTGACCTAACCCAAAAATTCCTACTGCATCTGAAAGTAGAAAATCGCCCGATTACAGCGGTCTGTGTATTTTTTCCCTAGGCCATTCTGGTTAAGCGTTTGGAGCAGCAGAATTGCGAAAAATTTTTTGCCTTCTCAACCATTTCTTGGATTCAAACTCCCATATCTAGCGAATGGATTGGCCTAACCCAAAAATTCCTATTGCATCTGAAAGTAGAAACTCGCCCGATTACAACGGTATGTGTATTTTTTCCCTAGGCCATTCTGGTTAAGCGTTTGGAGCAGCAGAATTGCGAAAAATTTGTTGTCTTCTCAACCATTTCTTAGCGTCAAAATCCCATATCTCGCGAACGGACTGACCTAACCCAACAATTCCTACTGCATCTGAAAGTAGAAAATCGCCCGATTACAGCGGTATGTGTATTTTTTCCCTAGGCCATTCTGGTTAAGCGTTTGGAGCAGCAGAATTGCGAAAAATTTTTTGCCTTCTCAACCATTTCTTGGCTTCAAACCCCCATATCTCGCGAACGGATTGACCTGACCCAAAAATTCCTATTGCGTCTGAAAGTAGAAACTCGCCCGATTACAACGGTATGTGTATTTTTTCCCTAGGCCATTCTGGTTAAGCGTTAGGAGCCGCAGAATTGCGAAAAATTTTTTGCCTTATCAACCATTTCTTGGCTTCAAACTCCCATATCTCGCGAACGGATTGACCTAACCCAAAAATTCCTATTGCATCTGAAAGTAGAAACTCGCCCGATTACAGCGGTACGTGTAATTTTTCCCAAGGCCAATGTGGTTAAGCGTTTGGAGCAGCAGAAGTGCGAAAAATTTGTTGTCTTCTCAACCATTTCTTAGCGTCAAAATCCCATATCTCGCGAACGGACTGACCTAACCCAACAATTCCTACTGCATCTGAAAGTAGAAAATCGCCCGATTACAGCGGTATGTGTATTTTTTCCCTAGGCCATTCTGGTTAAGCGTTTGGAGCAGCAGAATTGCGAAAAATTTTTTGCCTTCTCAACCATTTCTTGTCTTCAAACTTCCATATCTCGCGAACGGATTGCCCTAACCCAAAAGTTCCTATTGCATTTGAAAGTAGAAACTCGCCCGATTACAACGGTACGTGTATTTTTCCCTTAGGCCATTCTGGTTAAGCGATTGGAGCAGCAAAAGTGCGAAAAATTTGTTGTCTTCTCAACCATTTCTTAGCTTCAAAATCCCATATCTCGCGAACGGATTGACCTAACCCAAAAATTCCTACTGCATCTGAAAGTAGAAAATCGCCCGATTACAGCGGTATGTGTATTTTTTCCCTAGGCCATTCTGGTTAAGCGTTTGGAGCAGCAGAATTGCGAAATTTTTTTGCCTTCTCAACCATTTCTTGGCTTCAAACTCCCATATCTCGCGAACGGATTGACCTACCCCAAAAATTCCTATTGCATCTGAAAGTAGAAACTCGCCCGATTACAGCGGTACGTGTATTTTTTCCCTAGGCCATTCTGGTTAAGCGTTAGGAGCCGCAGAATTGCGAAAAATTTTTTGCCTTCTCAACCATTTCTTGGCTTCAAACTCCCATATCTCGCGATCGGATTGACCTGACCCAAAAATTCCTACTGCATCTGAAAGTAGAAAATCGCCCGATTACAGCGGTATGTGTATTTTTTCCCTAGGCCATTCTGGTTAAGCGTTTGGAGCAGCAGAATTGCGAAAAATTTTTTGCCTTCTCAACCATTTCTTGGCTTCAAACTCCCATATCTCGCGAACGGATTGACCTAACCCAAAAATTCCTGTTGCGTCTGAAAATAGAAACTCGCCCGATTGCAACGGTATGTGTATTTTTCCCCTAGGCCATTCTGGTTAAGCGTTTGGAGTAGCAGAATTGCGAAAAATTTTTTGCCTTCTCAACCATTTCAAGGCTTCAAACTCCCATATCTCGCGAACGGATTGACCTAACCCAAAAATTCCTACTGCATCTGAAAGTAGAAACTCGCCCGATTACAGCGGTACGTGTATTTTTTCCCTAGGCCATTCTGGTTAAGCGTTTGGAGCAGCAGAATTGCGAAAAATTTTTTGCCTTATCAACCATTTCTTGGCTTCAAACTCCCATATCTCGCGAACGGATTGACCTAACCCAAAAATTCCTATTGCATCTGAAATTAGAAACTCGCCCGATTACAGCGGTACGTGTATTTTTTCCCAAGGCCAATCTGGTTAAGCGTTTGCAGCAGCAGAAGTGCGAAAAATTTGTTGTCTTCTCAACCATTTCTTGTCTTCAAACTTCCATATCTCGCGAACGGATTGACCTAACCCAAAAATTCCTATTGCATTTGAAAGTAGAAACTCGCCCGATTACAACGGTATGTGTATTTTTTCCCTAGGCCATTCTGGTTAAGCGTTTGGAGCAGCAGAATTGTGAAAAATTTTTTGCCTTCTCAACCATTTCTTGGATTCAAACTCCCATATCTCGCGAATGGATTGGCCTAACCCAAAAATTCCTATTGCATCTGAAAGTAGAAACTCGCCCGATTACAACGGTATGTGTATTTTTTCCCTAGGCCATTCTGGTTAAGCGTTTGGAGCAGCAGAATTGCGAAAAATTTTTTGCCTTCTCAACCATTTCTTGGCTTCAAACTCCCATATTTCGCGAACGGATTGACCAAACCCAAAAATTCCTATTGCATCTGAAAGTAGAAACTCGCCCGATTACAACGGTATGTGTATTTTTTCCCTTGGCAATTCTGGTTAAGCGTTAGGAGCCGCAGAATTGCGAAAAATTTTTTGCCTTATCAACCATTTCTTGGCTTCAAACTCCCATATCTCGCGAACGGATTGACCTAACCCAAAAATTCCTACTGCATCTGAAAGTAGAAAATCGCCCGATTACAGCGGTATGTGTATTTTTTCCCTAGGCTATTCTGGTTAAGCGTTTGGAGCAGCAGAATTGCGAAAAATTTTTTGCCTTCTCAACCATCTCTTGGCTTCAAACTCCCATATCTCGCGATCGGATTGACCTGACCCAAAAATTCCTACTGCATCTGAAAGTAGAAAATCGCCCGATTACAGCGGTATGTGTATTTTTTCCCTAGGCCATTCTGGTTAAGCGTTTGGAGCAGCAGAATTGCGAAAAATTTTTTGCCTTCTCAACCATTTCTTGGCTTCAAACTCCCATATCTCGCGAACGGATTGACCTAACCCAAAAATTCCTGTTGCGTCTGAAAATAGAAACTCGCCCGATTGCAACGGTATGTGTATTTTTCCCCTAGGCCATTCTGGTTAAGCGTTTGGAGTAGCAGAATTGCGAAAAATTTTTTGCCTTCTCAACCATTTCAAGGCTTCAAACTCCCATATCTCGCGAACGGATTGACCTAACCCAAAAATTCCTACTGCATCTGAAAGTAGAAACTCGCCCGATTACAGCGGTACGTGTATTTTTTCCCTAGGCCATTCTGGTTAAGCGTTTGGAGCAGCAGAATTGCGAAAAATTTTTTGCCTTATCAACCATTTCTTGGCTTCAAACTCCCATATCTCGCGAACGGATTGACCTAACCCAAAAATTCCTATTGCATCTGAAATTAGAAACTCGCCCGATTACAGCGGTACGTGTATTTTTTCCCAAGGCCAATCTGGTTAAGCGTTTGCAGCAGCAGAAGTGCGAAAAATTTGTTGTCTTCTCAACCATTTCTTGTCTTCAAACTTCCATATCTCGCGAACGGATTGACCTAACCCAAAAATTCCTATTGCATTTGAAAGTAGAAACTCGCCCGATTACAACGGTATGTGTATTTTTTCCCTAGGCCATTCTGGTTAAGCGTTTGGAGCAGCAGAATTGCGAAAAATTTTTTGCCTTCTCAACCATTTCTTGGATTCAAACTCCCATATCTCGCGAATGGATTGGCCTAACCCAAAAATTCCTATTGCATCTGAAAGTAGAAACTCGCCCGATTACAACGGTATGTGTATTTTTTCCCTAGGCCATTCTGGTTAAGCGTTTGGAGCAGCAGAATTGCGAAAAATTTTTTGCCTTCTCAACCATTTCTTGGCTTCAAACTCCCATATTTCGCGAACGGATTGACCAAACCCAAAAATTCCTATTGCATCTGAAAGTAGAAACTCGCCCGATTACAACGGTATGTGTATTTTTTCCCTTGGCAATTCTGGTTAAGCGTTAGGAGCCGCAGAATTGCGAAAAATTTTTTGCCTTATCAACCATTTCTTGGCTTCAAACTCCCATATCTCGCGAACGGATTGACCTAACCCAAAAATTCCTACTGCATCTGAAAGTAGAAAATCGCCCGATTACAGCGGTATGTGTATTTTTTCCCTAGGCTATTCTGGTTAAGCGTTTGGAGCAGCAGAATTGCGAAATTTTTTTGCCTTCTCAACCATTTCTTGGCTTCAAACTCCCATATCTCGCGAACGGATTGACCTAACCCAAAAATTCCTGTTGCGTCTGAAAATAGAAACTCGCCCGATTGCAACGGTATGTGTATTTTTCCCCTAGGCCATTCTGGTTAAGCGTTTGGAGTAGCAGAATTGCGAAAAATTTTTTGCCTTCTCAACCATTTCAAGGCTTCAAACTCCCATATCTCGCGAACGGATTGACCTAACCCAAAAATTCCTACTGCATCTGAAAGTAGAAACTCGCCCGATTACAGCGGTACGTGTATTTTTTCCCTAGGCCATTCTGGTTAAGCGTTTGGAGCAGCCGAATTGCGAAAAATTTTTTGCCTTCTCAACCATTTCTTGTCTTCAAACTTCCATATCTCGCGAACGGATTGACCTAACCCAAAAATTCCTATTGCATTTGAAAGTAGAAACTCGCCCGATTACAACGGTATGTGTATTTTTTCCCTAGGCCATTCTGGTTAAGCGTTTGGAGCAGCAGAATTGCGAAAAATTTTTTGCCTTCTCAACCATTTCTTGGATTCAAACTCCCATATCTCGCGAATGGATTGGCCTAACCCAAAAATTCCTATTGCATCTGAAAGTAGAAACTCGCCCGATTACAACGGTATGTGTATTTTTTCCCTAGGCCATTCTGGTTAAGCGTTTGGAGCAGCAGAATTGCGAAAAATTTTTTGCCTTCTCAACCATTTCTTGGCTTCAAACTCCCATATTTCGCGAACGGATTGACCAAACCCAAAAATTCCTATTGCATCTGAAAGTAGAAACTCGCCCGATTACAACGGTATGTGTATTTTTTCCCTTGGCAATTCTGGTTAAGCGTTAGGAGCCGCAGAATTGCGAAAAATTTTTTGCCTTATCAACCATTTCTTGGCTTCAAACTCCCATATCTCGCGAACGGATTGACCTAACCCAAAAATTCCTACTGCATCTGAAAGTAGAAAATCGCCCGATTACAGCGGTATGTGTATTTTTTCCCTAGGCTATTCTGGTTAAGCGTTTGGAGCAGCAGAATTGCGAAATTTTTTTGCCTTCTCAACCATTTCTTGGCTTCAAACTCCCATATCTCGCGAACGGATTGACCTAACCCAAAAATTCCTATTGCATTTGAAAGTAGAAACTCGCCCGATTACAACGGTATGTGTATTTTTTCCCTAGGCCATTATGGTTAAGCGTTTGGAGCAGCAGAATTGCGAAAAATTTTTTGCCTTCTCAACCATTTCTTGGATTCAAACTCCCATATCTCGCGAATGGATTGGCCTAACCCAAAAATTCCTATTGCATCTGAAAGTAGAAACTCGCCCGATTACAACGGTATGTGTATTTTTTCCCTAGGCCATTCTGGTTAAGCGTTTGGAGCAGCAGAATTGCGAAAAATTTTTTGCCTTCTCAACCATTTCTTGGCTTCAAACTCCCATATTTCGCGAACGGATTGACCAAACCCAAAAATTCCTATTGCATCTGAAAGTAGAAACTCGCCCGATTACAACGGTATGTGTATTTTTTCCCTTGGCAATTCTGGTTAAGCGTTAGGAGCCGCAGAATTGCGAGAAATTTTTTGCCTTATCAACCATTTCTTGGCTTCAAACTCCCATATCTCGCGAACGGATTGACCTAACCCAAAAATTCCTACTGCATCTGAAAGTAGAAAATCGCCCGATTACAGCGGTATGTGTATTTTTTCCCTAGGCTATTCTGGTTAAGCGTTTGGAGCAGCAGAATTGCGAAATTTTTTTGCCTTCTCAACCATTTCTTGGCTTCAAACTCCCATATCTCGCGAACGGATTGACCTAACCCAAAAATTCCTACTGCATCTGAAAGTAGAAAATCGCCCGATTACAGCGGTCTGTGTATTTTTTCCCTAGGCCATTCTGGTTAAGCGTTTGGAGCAGCAGAATTGCGAAAAATTTTTTGCCTTCTCAACCATGTCTTGGTTTCAAACTCCCATATCTCGCGAATGGATTGGCCTAACCCAAAAATTCCTATTGCATCTGAAAGTAGAAACTCGCCCGATTTCAACGGTATGTGTATTTTTTCCCTAGGCCATTCTGGTTAAGCGTTTGGAGCAGCAGAATTGCGAAAAATTTTTTGCCTTCTCAACCATTTCTTGGCTTCAAACTCCCATATTTCGCGAACGGCTTGACCTAACCCAAAAATTCCTATTGCATCTGAAAGTAGAAACTCGCCCGATTACAACGGTATGTGTATTTTTTCCCTTGGCCATTCTGGTTAAGCGTTAGGAGCCGCAGAATTGCGAAAAATTTTTTGCCTTATCAACCATTTCTTGGCTTCAAACTCCCATATCTCGCGAACGGATTGACCTAACCCAAAAATTCCTACTGCATCTGAAAGTAGAAAATCGCCCGATTACAGCGGTATGTGTATTTTTTCCCTAGGCCATTCTGGTTGAGCGTTTGGAGCAGCAGAATTGCGAAATTTTTTTGCCTTCTCAACCATTTCTTGTCTTCAAACTTCCATATCTCGCGAACGGATTGACCTAACCCAAAAGTTCCTATTGCATTTGAAAGTAGAAACTCGCCCGATTACAACGGTACGTGTATTTTTCCCTTAGGCCATTCTGGTTAAGCGATTGGAGCAGCAAAAGTGCGAAAAATTTGTTGTCTTCTCAACCATTTCTTAGCTTCAAAATCCCATATCTCGCGTACGGATTGACCTAGCCCAAAAATTCCTACTGCATCTGAAAGTAGAAAATCGCCCGATTACAGCGGTATGTGTATTTTTTCCCTAGGCCATTCTGGTTAAGCGTTTGGAGCAGCAGAATTGCGAAATTTTGTTGCCTTCTCAACCATTTCTTGGCTTCAAACTCCCATATCTCGCGAACGGATTGACCTACCCCAAAAATTCCTATTGCATCTGAAAGTAGAAACTCGCCCGATTACAGCGGTACGTGTATTTTTTCCCTAGGCCATTCTGGTTAAGCGTTTGGAGCAGCAGAATTGCGAAAAATTTTTTGCCTTCTCAACCATTTCTTGGCTTCAAACTCCCATATCTCGCGATCGGATTGACCTAACCCAAAAGTTCCTATTGCATTTGAAAGTAGAAACTCGCCCGATTACAACGGTACGTGTATTTTTCCCTTAGGCCATTCTGGTTAAGCGATTGGAGCAGCAAAAGTGCGAAAAATTTGTTGTCTTCTCAACCATTTCTTAGCTTCAAAATCCCATATCTCGCGTACGGATTGACCTAGCCCAAAAATTCCTACTGCATCTGAAAGTAGAAAATCGCCCGATTACAGCGGTATGTGTATTTTTTCCCTAGGCCATTCTGGTTAAGCGTTTGGAGCAGCAGAATTGCGAAATTTTGTTGCCTTCTCAACCATTTCTTGGCTTCAAACTCCCATATCTCGCGAACGGATTGACCTACCCCAAAAATTCCTATTGCATCTGAAAGTAGAAACTCGCCCGATTACAGCGGTACGTGTATTTTTTCCCTAGGCCATTCTGGTTAAGCGTTTGGAGCAGCAGAATTGCGAAAAATTTTTTGCCTTCTCAACCATTTCTTGGCTTCAAACTCCCATATCTCGCGATCGGATTGACCTAACCCAAAAGTTCCTATTGCATTTGAAAGTAGAAACTCGCCCGATTACAACGGTACGTGTATTTTTCCCTTAGGCCATTCTGGTTAAGCGATTGGACTAGCAAAAGTGCGAAAAATTTGTTGTCTTCTCAACCATTTCTTAGCTTCAAAATCCCATATCTCGCGTACGGATTGACCTAGCCCAAAAATTCCTACTGCATCCGAAAGTAGAAAATCGCCCGATTACAGCGGTATGTGTATTTTTTCCCTAGGCCATTCTGGTTAAGCGTTTGGAGCAGCAGAATTGCGAAATTTTGTTGCCTTCTCAACCATTTCTTGGCTTCAAACTCCCATATCTCGCGAACGGATTGACCTACCCCAAAAATTCCTATTGCATCTGAAAGTAGAAACTCGCCCGATTACAGCGGTGCGTGTATTTTTTCCCTAGGCCATTCTGGTTAAGCGTTTGGAGCAGCAGAATTGCGGAAAATTTTTTGCCTTCTCAACCATTTCTTGGCTTCAAACTCCCATATCTCGCGATCGGATTGACCTGACCCAAAAATTCCTATTGCGTCTGAAAGTAGAAACTCGCCCGATTACAACGGTATGTGTATTTTTTCCCTAGGCCATTCTGGTTAAGCGTTAGGAGCCGCAGAATTGCGAAAAATTTTTTGCCTTATCAACCATTTCTTGGCTTCAAACTCCCATATCTCGCGAACGGATTGACCTAACCCAAAAATTCCTATTGCATCTGAAATTAGAAACTCGCCCGATTACAGCGGTACGTGTATTTTTTCCCAAGGCCAATCTGGTTAAGCGTTTGCAGCAGCAGAAGTGCGAAAAATTTGTTGTCTTCTCAACCATTTCTTAGCGTCAAAATCCCATATCTCGCGAACGGATTGACCTAACCCAAAAATTCCTACGGCATCTGAAAGTAGAAAATCGCCCGATTACAGCGGTATGTGTATTTTTTCCCTAGGCTATTCTGGTTAAGCGTTTGGAGCAGCAGAATTGCGAAATTTTTTTGCCTTCTCAACCATTTCTTGGCTTCAAACTCCCATATCTCGCGAACGGATTGACCTAACCCAAAAATTCCTACTGCATCTGAAAGTAGAAAATCGCCCGATTACAGCGGTCTGTGTATTTTTTCCCTAGGCCATTCTGGTTAAGCGTTTGGAGCAGCAGAATTGCGAAAAATTTTTTGCCTTCTCAACCATTTCTTGGTTTCAAACTCCCATATCTCGCGAATGGATTGGCCTAACCCAAAAATTCCTATTGCATCTGAAAGTAGAAACTCGCCCGATTTCAACGGTATGTGTATTTTTTCCCTAGGCCATTCTGGTTAAGCGTTTGGAGCAGCAGAATTGCGAAAAATTTTTTGCCTTCTCAACCATTTCTTGGCTTCAAACTCCCATATTTCGCGAACGGATTGACCTAACCCAAAAATTCCTATTGCATCTGAAAGTAGAAACTCGCCCGATTACAACGGTATGTGTATTTTTTCCCTTGGCCATTCTGGTTAAGCGTTAGGAGCCGCAGAATTGCGAAAAATTTTTTGCCTTATCAACCATTTCTTGGCTTCAAACTCCCATATCTCGCGAACGGATTGACCTAACCCAAAAATTCCTACTGCATCTGAAAGTAGAAAATCGCCCGATTACAGCGGTATGTGTATTTTTTCCCTAGGCCATTCTGGTTAAGCGTTTGGAGCAGCAGAATTGCGAAAAATTTTTTGCCTTCTCAACCATTTCTTGTCTTCAAACTTCCATATCTCGCGAACGGATTGACCTAACCCAAAAATTCCTATTGCATTTGAAAGTAGAAACTCGCCCGATTACAACGGTACGTGTATTTTTTCCCTAGGCCATTCTGGTTAAGCGTTTGGAGCAGCAGAATTGCGAAAAATTTTTTGCCTTCTCAACCATTTCTTGGATTCAAACTCCCATATCTCGCGAATGGATTGACCTAACCCAAAAATTCCTATTGCATCTGAAAGTAGAAACTCGCCCGATTACAACGGTATGTGTATTTTTTCCCTAGGCCATTCTGGTTAAGCGTTTGGAGCAGCAGAGTTGCGAAAAATTTTTTGCCTTCTCAACCATTTCTTGGCATCAAACTCCCATATCTCGCGAACAGATTGACCTAACCCAAAAATTCCTGTTGCGTGTGAAAGTAGAAACTCGCCCGATTACAACGGTATGTGTATTTTTTCCCTAGGCCATTCTGGTTAAGCGTTTGGAGCAGCAGAATTGCGAAAAATTTTTTGCCTTCTCAACCATTTCTTGGCTTCAAACTCCCATATCTCGCGATCGGATTGACCTGACCCAAAAATTCCTATTGCGTCTGAAAGTAGAAACTCGCCCGATTACAACGGTATGTGTATTTTTTCCCTAGGCCATTCTGGTTAAGCGTTTCAAGTAGCAGAATTGCGAAAAATTTTTTGCCTTCTCAACCATTTCTTGGCTTCAAACTCCCATATCTCGCGAACGGATTGACCTAACCCAAAAATTCCTGTTGCGTCTGAAAGTAGGAACTCGCCCAATTACAACGGCATGTGTATTTTTTCCCTAGGCCATTCTGGTTAAGCGTTTGGAGCAGCAGAATTGCGAAAAATTTTTTGCCTTCTCAACCATTTCTTGGCTTCAAACTCCCATATCTCGCGAACGGATTGACCTAACCCAAAAATTCCTGTTGCGTCTGAAAATAGAAACTCGCCCGATTGCAACGGTATGTGTATTTTTCCCCTAGGCCATTCTGGTTAAGCGTTTGGAGTAGCAGAATTGCGAAAAATTTTTTGCCTTCTCAACCATTTCTTGGCTTCAAACTCCCATATCTCGCGATCGGATTGACCTGACCCAAAAATTCCTATTGCGTCTGAAAGTAGAAAATCGCCCGATTACAGCGGTATGTGTATTTTTTCCCTAGGCCATTCTGGTTAAGCGTTTGGAGCAGCATAATTGCGAAATTTGTTTGCCTTCTCAACCATTTCTTGGCTTCAAACTCCCATATCTCGCGAACGGATTGACCTAACCCAAAAATTCCTATTGCATCTGAAAGTAGAAACTCGCCCGGTTACAGCGGTACGTGTATTTTTTCCCTAGGCCATTCTGGTTAAGCGTTAGGAGCCGCAGAATTGCGAAAAATTTTTTGCCTTATCAACCATTTCTTGGCTTCAAACTCCCATATCTCGCGAACGGATTGACCTAACCCAAAAATTCCTATTGCATCTGAAAGTAGAAACTCGCCCGATTACAGCGGTACGTGTATTTTTTCCCAAGGCCAATCTGGTTAAGCGTTTGGAGCAGCAGAAGTGCGAAAAATTTGTTGTCTTCTCAACCATTTCTTAGCTTCAAAATCCCATATCTCGCGAACGGATTGACCTAACCCAAAAATTCCTACTGCATCTGAAAGTAGGAAATCGGCCGATTACAGCGGTATGTGTATTTTTTCCCTAGGCCATTCTGGTTAAGCGTTTGGAGCAGCAGAATTGCGAAATTTTTTTGCCTTCTCAACCATTTCTTGGCTTCAAACTCCCATATCTCGCGAACGGATTGACCTAACCCAAAAATTCCTACTGCATCTGAAAGTAGAAAATCGCCCGATTACAGCGGTATGTGTATTTTTTCCCTAGGCCATTCTGGTTAAGCGTTTGGAGCAGCAGAATTGCGAAATTTTTTTGCCTTCTCAACCATTTCTTGGCTTTAAACTCCCATATCTCGCGAACGGATTGACCTAACCCAAAAATTCCTATTGCATCTGAAAGTAGAAACTCGCCCGATTACAGCGGTACGTGTATTTTTTCCCTAGGCCATTCTGGTTAAGCGTTTGGAGCAGCAGAATTGCGAAAAATTTTTTGCCTTCTCAACCATTTCTTGGCTTCAAACTCCCATATCTCGCGAACGGATTGACCTAACCCAAAAATTCCTACTGCATCTGAAAGTAGAAAATCGCCCGATTACAGCGGTATGTGTATTTTTTCCCTAGGCCATTCTGGTTAAGCGTTTGGAGCAGCAGAATTGCGAAAAATTTTTTGCCTTCTCAACCATTTCTTGGCTTCAAACTCCCATATCTCGCGATCGGATTGACCTGACCCAAAAATTCCTATTGCGTCTGAAAGTAGAAACTCGCCCGATTACAACGGTATGTGTATTTTTTCCCTAGGCCATTCTGGTTAAGCGTTTCAAGTAGCAGAATTGCGAAAAATTTTTTGCCTTCTCAACCATTTCTTGGCTTCAAACTCCCATATCTCGCGAACGGATTGACCTAACCCAAAAATTCCTGTTGCGTCTGAAAGTAGGAACTCGCCCAATTACAACCGCATGTGTATTTTTTCCCTAGGCCATTCTGGTTAAGCGTTTGGAGCAGCAGAATTGCGAAAAATTTTTTGCCTTCTCAACCATTTCTTGGCTTCAAACTCCCATATCTCGCGAACGGATTGACCTAACCCAAAAATTCCTGTTGCGTCTGAAAATAGAAACTCGCCCGATTGCAACGGTATGTGTATTTTTCCCCTAGGCCATTCTGGTTAAGCGTTTGGAGTAGCAGAATTGCGAAAAATTTTTTGCCTTCTCAACCATTTCTTGGCTTCAAACTCCCATATCTCGCGATCGGATTGACCTGACCCAAAAATTCCTATTGCGTCTGAAAGTAGAAAATCGCCCGATTACAGCGGTATGTGTATTTTTTCCCTAGGCCATTCTGGTTAAGCGTTTGGAGCAGCATAATTGCGAAATTTGTTTGCCTTCTCAACCATTTCTTGGCTTCAAACTCCCATATCTCGCGAACGGATTGACCTAACCCAGAAATTCCTATTGCATCTGAAAGTAGAAACTCGCCCGGTTACAGCGGTACGTGTATTTTTTCCCTAGGCCATTCTGGTTAAGCGTTAGGAGCCGCAGAATTGCGAAAAATTTTTTGCCTTATCAACCATTTCTTGGCTTCAAACTCCCATATCTCGCGAACGGATTGACCTAACCCAAAAATTCCTATTGCATCTGAAAGTAGAAACTCGCCCGATTACAGCGGTACGTGTATTTTTTCCCAAGGCCAATCTGGTTAAGCGTTTGGAGCAGCAGAAGTGCGAAAAATTTGTTGTCTTCTCAACCATTTCTTAGCTTCAAAATCCCATATCTCGCGAACGGATTGACCTAACCCAAAAATTCCTACTGCATCTGAAAGTAGGAAATCGGCCGATTACAGCGGTATGTGTATTTTTTCCCTAGGCCATTCTGGTTAAGCGTTTGGAGCAGCAGAATTGCGAAATTTTTTTGCCTTCTCAACCATTTCTTGGCTTCAAACTCCCATATCTCGCGAACGGATTGACCTAACCCAAAAATTCCTACTGCATCTGAAAGTAGAAAATCGCCCGATTACAGCGGTATGTGTATTTTTTCCCTAGGCCATTCTGGTTAAGCGTTTGGAGCAGCAGAATTGCGAAATTTTTTTGCCTTCTCAACCATTTCTTGGCTTTAAACTCCCATATCTCGCGAACGGATTGACCTAACCCAAAAATTCCTATTGCATCTGAAAGTAGAAACTCGCCCGATTACAGCGGTACGTGTATTTTTTCCCTAGGCCATTCTGGTTAAGCGTTTGGAGCAGCAGAATTGCGAAAAATTTTTTGCCTTCTCAACCATTTCTTGTCTTCAAACTTCCATATCTCGCGAACGGATTGACCTAACCCAAAAGTTCCTATTGCATTTGAAAGTAGAAACTCGCCCGATTACAACGGTACGTGTATTTTTCCCTTAGGCCATTCTGGTTAAGCGATTGGAGCAGCAAAAGTGCGAAAAATTTGTTGTCTTCTCAACCATTTCTTAGCTTCAAAATCCCATATCTCGCGAACGGATTGACCTAACCCAAAAATTCCTATTGCATCTGAAAGAAGAAACTCGCCCGATTACAACGGTATGTGTATTTTTTCCCTAGGCCATTCTGGTTAAGCGTTTGGAGCAGCAGAATTGCGAAAAATTTTTTGCCTTCTCAACCATTTCTTGGCTTCAAACTCCCATATTTCGCGATCGGATTGACCTGACCCAAAAATTCCTATTGCGTCTGAAAGTAGAAACTCGCCCGATTACAACGGTATGTGTATTTTCTCCCTAGGCCATTCTGGTTAAGCGTTAGGAGCCGCAGAATTGCGAAAAATTTTTTGCCTTATCAACCATTTCTTGGCTTCAAACTCCCATATCTCGCGAACGGATTGACCTAACCCAAAAATTCCTATTGCGTCTGAAAGTAGAAACTCGCCCGATTACAACGGTCTGTGTATTTTTTCCCTAGGCCATTCTGGTTAAGCGTTTGGAGCAGCAGAATTGCGAAATTTTTTTGCCTTCTCAACCATTTCTTGGCTTCAAACTCCCATATCTCGCGAACGGATTGACCTAACCCAAAAATTCCTACTGCATCTGAAAGTAGAAAATCGCCCGATTACAGCGGTATGTGTATTTTTTCCCTAGGCCATTCTGGTTAAGCGTTTGGAGCAGCAGAATTGCGAAATTTTGTTGCCTTCTCAACCATTTCTTGGCTTCAAACTCCCATATCTCGCGAACGGATTGACCTACCCCAAAAATTCCTATTGCATCTGAAAGTAGAAACTCGCCCGATTACAGCGGTGCGTGTATTTTTTCCCTAGGCCATTCTGGTTAAGCGTTTGGAGCAGCAGAATTGCGGAAAATTTTTTGCCTTCTCAACCATTTCTTGGCTTCAAACTCCCATATCTCGCGATCGGATTGACCTGACCCAAAAATTCCTATTGCGTCTGAAAGTAGAAACTCGCCCGATTACAACGGTATGTGTATTTTTTCCCTAGGCCATTCTGGTTAAGCGTTAGGAGCCGCAGAATTGCGAAAAATTTTTTGCCTTATCAACCATTTCTTGGCTTCAAACTCCCATATCTCGCGAACGGATTGACCTAACCCAAAAATTCCTATTGCATCTGAAATTAGAAACTCGCCCGATTACAGCGGTACGTGTATTTTTTCCCAAGGCCAATCTGGTTAAGCGTTTGCAGCAGCAGAAGTGCGAAAAATTTGTTGTCTTCTCAACCATTTCTTAGCGTCAAAATCCCATATCTCGCGAACGGATTGACCTAACCCAAAAATTCCTACGGCATCTGAAAGTAGAAAATCGCCCGATTACAGCGGTATGTGTATTTTTTCCCTAGGCTATTCTGGTTAAGCGTTTGGAGCAGCAGAATTGCGAAATTTTTTTGCCTTCTCAACCATTTCTTGGCTTCAAACTCCCATATCTCGCGAACGGATTGACCTAACCCAAAAATTCCTACTGCATCTGAAAGTAGAAAATCGCCCGATTACAGCGGTCTGTGTATTTTTTCCCTAGGCCATTCTGGTTAAGCGTTTGGAGCAGCAGAATTGCGAAAAATTTTTTGCCTTCTCAACCATTTCTTGGTTTCAAACTCCCATATCTCGCGAATGGATTGGCCTAACCCAAAAATTCCTATTGCATCTGAAAGTAGAAACTCGCCCGATTTCAACGGTATGTGTATTTTTTCCCTAGGCCATTCTGGTTAAGCGTTTGGAGCAGCAGAATTGCGAAAAATTTTTTGCCTTCTCAACCATTTCTTGGCTTCAAACTCCCATATTTCGCGAACGGATTGACCTAACCCAAAAATTCCTATTGCATCTGAAAGTAGAAACTCGCCCGATTACAACGGTATGTGTATTTTTTCCCTTGGCCATTCTGGTTAAGCGTTAGGAGCCGCAGAATTGCGAAAAATTTTTTGCCTTATCAACCATTTCTTAGCTTCAAAATCCCATATCTCGCGAACGGATTGACCTAACCCAAAAATTCCTATTGCATCTGAAAGTAGAAAATCGCCCGATTACAGCGGTATGTGTATTTTTTCCCTAGGCCATTCTGGTTAAGCGTTTGGAGCAGCAGAATTGCGAAAAATTTTTTGCCTTCTCAACCATTTCTTGTCTTCAAACTTCCATATCTCGCGAACGGATTGACCTAACCCAAAAATTCCTATTGCATTTGAAAGTAGAAACTCGCCCGATTACAACGGTACGTGTATTTTTTCCCTAGGCCATTCTGGTTAAGCGTTTGGAGCAGCAGAATTGCGAAAAATTTTTTGCCTTCTCAACCATTTCTTGGCTTCAAACTCCCATATCTCGCGATCGGATTGACCTGACCCAAAAATTCCTATTGCGTCTGAAAGTAGAAACTCGCCCGATTACAACGGTATGTGTATTTTTTCCCTAGGCCATTCTGGTTAAGCGTTTCAAGTAGCAGAATTGCGAAAAATTTTTTGCCTTCTCAACCATTTCTTGGCTTCAAACTCCCATATCTCGCGAACGGATTGACCTAACCCAAAAATTCCTGTTGCGTCTGAAAGTAGGAACTCGCCCAATTACAACGGCATGTGTATTTTTTCCCTAGGCCATTCTGGTTAAGCGTTTGGAGCAGCAGAATTGCGAAAAATTTTTTGCCTTCTCAACCATTTCTTGGCTTCAAACTCCCATATCTCGCGAACGGATTGACCTAACCCAAAAATTCCTGTTGCGTCTGAAAATAGAAACTCGCCCGATTGCAACGGTATGTGTATTTTTCCCCTAGGCCATTCTGGTTAAGCGTTTGGAGTAGCAGAATTGCGAAAAATTTTTTGCCTTCTCAACCATTTCTTGGCTTCAAACTCCCATATCTCGCGATCGGATTGACCTGACCCAAAAATTCCTATTGCGTCTGAAAGTAGAAAATCGCCCGATTACAGCGGTATGTGTATTTTTTCCCTAGGCCATTCTGGTTAAGCGTTTGGAGCAGCATAATTGCGAAATTTGTTTGCCTTCTCAACCATTTCTTGGCTTCAAACTCCCATATCTCGCGAACGGATTGACCTAACCCAAAAATTCCTATTGCATCTGAAAGTAGAAACTCGCCCGGTTACAGCGGTACGTGTATTTTTTCCCTAGGCCATTCTGGTTAAGCGTTAGGAGCCGCAGAATTGCGAAAAATTTTTTGCCTTATCAACCATTTCTTGGCTTCAAACTCCCATATCTCGCGAACGGATTGACCTAACCCAAAAATTCCTATTGCATCTGAAAGTAGAAACTCGCCCGATTACAGCGGTACGTGTATTTTTTCCCAAGGCCCATCTGGTTAAGCGTTTGGAGCAGCAGAAGTGCGAAAAATTTGTTGTCTTCTCAACCATTTCTTAGCTTCAAAATCCCATATCTCGCGAACGGATTGACCTAACCCAAAAATTCCTACTGCATCTGAAAGTAGGAAATCGGCCGATTACAGCGGTATGTGTATTTTTTCCCTAGGCCATTCTGGTTAAGCGTTTGGAGCAGCAGAATTGCGAAATTTTTTTGCCTTCTCAACCATTTCTTGGCTTCAAACTCCCATATCTCGCGAACGGATTGACCTAACCCAAAAATTCCTACTGCATCTGAAAGTAGAAAATCGCCCGATTACAGCGGTATGTGTATTTTTTCCCTAGGCCATTCTGGTTAAGCGTTTGGAGCAGCAGAATTGCGAAATTTTTTTGCCTTCTCAACCATTTCTTGGCTTTAAACTCCCATATCTCGCGAACGGATTGACCTAACCCAAAAATTCCTATTGCATCTGAAAGTAGAAACTCGCCCGATTACAGCGGTACGTGTATTTTTTCCCTAGGCCATTCTGGTTAAGCGTTTGGAGCAGCAGAATTGCGAAAAATTTTTTGCCTTCTCAACCATTTCTTGGCTTCAAACTCCCATATCTCGCGAACGGATTGACCTAACCCAAAAATTCCTACTGCATCTGAAAGTAGAAAATCGCCCGATTACAGCGGTATGTGTATTTTTTCCCTAGGCCATTCTGGTTAAGCGTTTGGAGCAGCAGAATTGCGAAAAATTTTTTGCCTTCTCAACCATTTCTTGGCTTCAAACTCCCATATCTCGCGATCGGATTGACCTGACCCAAAAATTCCTATTGCGTCTGAAAGTAGAAACTCGCCCGATTACAACGGTATGTGTATTTTTTCCCTAGGCCATTCTGGTTAAGCGTTTCAAGTAGCAGAATTGCGAAAAATTTTTTGCCTTCTCAACCATTTCTTGGCTTCAAACTCCCATATCTCGCGAACGGATTGACCTAACCCAAAAATTCCTGTTGCGTCTGAAAGTAGGAACTCGCCCAATTACAACGGCATGTGTATTTTTTCCCTAGGCCATTCTGGTTAAGCGTTTGGAGCAGCAGAATTGCGAAAAATTTTTTGCCTTCTCAACCATTTCTTGGCTTCAAACTCCCATATCTCGCGAACGGATTGACCTAACCCAAAAATTCCTGTTGCGTCTGAAAATAGAAACTCGCCCGATTGCAACGGTATGTGTATTTTTCCCCTAGGCCATTCTGGTTAAGCGTTTGGAGTAGCAGAATTGCGAAAAATTTTTTGCCTTCTCAACCATTTCTTGGCTTCAAACTCCCATATCTCGCGATCGGATTGACCTGACCCAAAAATTCCTATTGCGTCTGAAAGTAGAAAATCGCCCGATTACAGCGGTATGTGTATTTTTTCCCTAGGCCATTCTGGTTAAGCGTTTGGAGCAGCATAATTGCGAAATTTGTTTGCCTTCTCAACCATTTCTTGGCTTCAAACTCCCATATCTCGCGAACGGATTGACCTAACCCAAAAATTCCTATTGCATCTGAAAGTAGAAACTCGCCCGGTTACAGCGGTACGTGTATTTTTTCCCTAGGCCATTCTGGTTAAGCGTTAGGAGCCGCAGAATTGCGAAAAATTTTTTGCCTTATCAACCATTTCTTGGCTTCAAACTCCCATATCTCGCGAACGGATTGACCTAACCCAAAAATTCCTATTGCATCTGAAAGTAGAAACTCGCCCGATTACAGCGGTACGTGTATTTTTTCCCAAGGCCAATCTGGTTAAGCGTTTGGAGCAGCAGAAGTGCGAAAAATTTGTTGTCTTCTCAACCATTTCTTAGCTTCAAAATCCCATATCTCGCGAACGGATTGACCTAACCCAAAAATTCCTACTGCATCTGAAAGTAGGAAATCGGCCGATTACAGCGGTATGTGTATTTTTTCCCTAGGCCATTCTGGTTAAGCGTTTGGAGCAGCAGAATTGCGAAATTTTTTTGCCTTCTCAACCATTTCTTGGCTTCAAACTCCCATATCTCGCGAACGGATTGACCTAACCCAAAAATTCCTACTGCATCTGAAAGTAGAAAATCGCCCGATTACAGCGGTATGTGTATTTTTTCCCTAGGCCATTCTGGTTAAGCGTTTGGAGCAGCAGAATTGCGAAATTTTTTTGCCTTCTCAACCATTTCTTGGCTTTAAACTCCCATATCTCGCGAACGGATTGACCTAACCCAAAAATTCCTATTGCATCTGAAAGTAGAAACTCGCCCGATTACAGCGGTACGTGTATTTTTTCCCTAGGCCATTCTGGTTAAGCGTTTGGAGCAGCAGAATTGCGAAAAATTTTTTGCCTTCTCAACCATTTCTTGTCTTCAAACTTCCATATCTCGCGAACGGATTGACCTAACCCAAAAGTTCCTATTGCATTTGAAAGTAGAAACTCGCCCGATTACAACGGTACGTGTATTTTTCCCTTAGGCCATTCTGGTTAAGCGATTGGAGCCGCAGAATTGCGAAAAATTTTTTGCCTTATCAACCATTTCTTGGCTTCAAACTCCCATATCTCGCGAACGGATTGACCTAACCCAAAAATTCCTATTGCATCTGAAAGTAGAAACTCGCCCGGTTACAGCGGTACGTGTATTTTTTCCCTAGGCCATTCTGGTTAAGCGTTAGGAGCCGCAGAATTGCGAAAAATTTTTTGCCTTATCAACCATTTCTTGGCTTCAAACTCCCATATCTCGCGAACGGATTGACCTAACCCAAAAATTCCTATTGCATCTGAAAGTAGAAACTCGCCCGATTACAGCGGTACGTGTATTTTTTCCCAAGGCCAATCTGGTTAAGCGTTTGGAGCAGCAGAAGTGCGAAAAATTTGTTGTCTTCTCAACCATTTCTTAGCTTCAAAATCCCATATCTCGCGAACGGATTGACCTAACCCAAAAATTCCTACTGCATCTGAAAGTAGGAAATCGGCCGATTACAGCGGTATGTGTATTTTTTCCCTAGGCCATTCTGGTTAAGCGTTTGGAGCAGCAGAATTGCGAAATTTTTTTGCCTTCTCAACCATTTCTTGGCTTCAAACTCCCATATCTCGCGAACGGATTGACCTAACCCAAAAATTCCTACTGCATCTGAAAGTAGAAAATCGCCCGATTACAGCGGTATGTGTATTTTTTCCCTAGGCCATTCTGGTTAAGCGTTTGGAGCAGCAGAATTGCGAAATTTTTTTGCCTTCTCAACCATTTCTTGGCTTTAAACTCCCATATCTCGCGAACGGATTGACCTAACCCAAAAATTCCTATTGCATCTGAAAGTAGAAACTCGCCCGATTACAGCGGTACGTGTATTTTTTCCCTAGGCCATTCTGGTTAAGCGTTTGGAGCAGCAGAATTGCGAAAAATTTTTTGCCTTCTCAACCATTTCTTGTCTTCAAACTTCCATATCTCGCGAACGGATTGACCTAACCCAAAAGTTCCTATTGCATTTGAAAGTAGAAACTCGCCCGATTACAACGGTACGTGTATTTTTCCCTTAGGCCATTCTGGTTAAGCGATTGGAGCAGCAAAAGTGCGAAAAATTTGTTGTCTTCTCAACCATTTCTTAGCTTCAAAATCCCATATCTCGCGAACGGATTGACCTAACCCAAAAATTCCTATTGCATCTGAAAGAAGAAACTCGCCCGATTACAACGGTATGTGTATTTTTTCCCTAGGCCATTCTGGTTAAGCGTTTGGAGCAGCAGAATTGCGAAAAATTTTTTGCCTTCTCAACCATTTCTTGGCTTCAAACTCCCATATTTCGCGATCGGATTGACCTGACCCAAAAATTCCTATTGCGTCTGAAAGTAGAAACTCGCCCGATTACAACGGTATGTGTATTTTCTCCCTAGGCCATTCTGGTTAAGCGTTAGGAGCCGCAGAATTGCGAAAAATTTTTTGCCTTATCAACCATTTCTTGGCTTCAAACTCCCATATCTCGCGAACGGATTGACCTAACCCAAAAATTCCTATTGCGTCTGAAAGTAGAAACTCGCCCGATTACAACGGTCTGTGTATTTTTTCCCTAGGCCATTCTGGTTAAGCGTTTGGAGCAGCAGAATTGCGAAATTTTTTTGCCTTCTCAACCATTTCTTGGCTTCAAACTCCCATATCTCGCGAACGGATTGACCTAACCCAAAAATTCCTACTGCATCTGAAAGTAGAAAATCGCCCGATTACAGCGGTATGTGTATTTTTTCCCTAGGCCATTCTGGTTAAGCGTTTGGAGCAGCATAATTGCGAAATTTTTTTGCCTTCTCAACCATTTCTTGGCTTCAAACTCCCATATCTCGCGAACGGATTGACCTAACCCAAAAATTCCTATTGCATCTGAAAGTAGAAACTCGCCCGATTACAGCGGTACGTGTATTTTTTCCCTAGGCCATTCTGGTTAAGCGTTTGGAGCAGCAGAATTGCGAAAAATTTTTTGCCTTCTCAACCATTTCTTGTCTTCAAACTTCCATATCTCGCGAACGGATTCACCTAACCCAAAAATTCCTATTGCATTTGAAAGTAGAAACTCGCCCGATTACAACGGTACGTGTATTTTTCACTTAGGCCATTCTGGTTAAGCGATTGGAGCAGCAAAAGTGCGAAAAATTTATTGCCTTGTCAACCATTTCTTAGCTTCAAAGTCCCATATCTCGCGAACGGATTGACCTAACCCAAAAATTCCTATTGCATCTGAAAGAAGAAACTCGCCCGATTACAACGGTATGTGTATTTTTTCCCTAGGCCATTCTGGTTAAGCGTTTGGAGCAGCAGAATTGCGAAAAATTTTTTGCCTTCTCAAACATTTCTTGGCTTCAAACTCCCATATCTCGCGATCGGATTGACCTGACCCAAAAATTCCTATTGCGTCTGAAAGTAGAAACTCGCCCGATTATAACGGTATGTGTCTTTTTTCCCTAGGCCATTCTGGTTAAGCGTTAGGAGCCGCAGAATTGCGAAAAATTTTTTGTCTTATCAACCATTTCTTGGCTTCAAACTCCCATATCTCGCGAACGGATTGACCTAACCCAAAAATTCCTATTGCATCTGAAAGTAGAAACTCGCCCGATTAAAGCGGTACGTGTATTTTTTCCCAAGGCCAATCTGGTTAAGCGTTTGGAGCAGCAGAAGTGCGAAAAATTTGTTGTCTTCTCAACCATTTCTTAGCTTCAAACTTCCATATCTCGCGAACGGATTGACCTAACCCAAAAATTCCTATTGCATTTGAAAGTAGAAACTCGCCCGATTACAACGGTACGTGTATTTTTCACTTAGGCCATTCTGGTTAAGCGATTGGAGCAGCAAAAGTGCGAAAAATTTATTGCCTTGTCAACCATTTCTTAGCTTCAAAGTCCCATATCTCGCGAACGGATTGACCTAACCCAAAAATTCCTACTGCATCTGAAAGTAGAAAATCGCCCGATTACAGCGGTATGTGTATTTTTTCCCTAGGCCATTCTGGTTAAGCGTTTGGAGCAGCAGAATTGCGAAATTTTTTTGCCTCCTCAACCATTTCTTGGCTTCAAACTCCCATATCTCGCGAACGGATTGACCTAACCCAAAATTCCTATTGCATCTGAAAGTAGAAACTCGCCCGATTACAGCGGTACGTGTATTTTTTCCCTAGGCCATTCTGGTTAAGCGTTTGGAGCAGCAGAATTGCGAAAAATTTTTTGCCTTCTCAACCATTTCTTGTCTTCAAACTTCCATATCTCGCGAACGGATTGACCTAACCCAAAAATTCCTATTGCATTTGAAAGTAGAAACTCGCCCGATTACAAAGGTACGTGTATTTTTCCCTTAGGCCATTCTGGTTAAGCGATTGGAGCAGCAAAAGTGCGAAAAATTTATTGCCTTGTCCACCATTTCTTAGCTTCAATGTCCCATATCTCGCGAACGGATTGACCTAACCCAAGAATTCCTATTGCATCTGAAAGTAGAAACTCGCCCGATTACAACGGTATGTGTATTTTTTCCCAAGTCCATTCTGGTTAAGCGTTTGGAGCAGCAGAAGTGCGAAAAATTTGTTGTCTTCTCAACCATTTCTTTGCTTCAAACTCCCATATCTCGCGAACAGATTGACCTAACCCAAAAATTCCTGTTGCGTCTGAAAGTAGAAACTCGCCCGATTACAACGGTATGTGTATTTTTTCCCTAGGCCATTCTGGTTAAGCGTTTGGAGCAGCAGAAGTGCGAAAAATTTGTTGTCTTCTCAACCATTTCTTAGCTTCAAACTCCCATATCTCGCGAACGGATTGACCTAACCCAAAAATTTCTGTTGCATCTGAAAGTAGAAACTCGCCCGATTACAACGGTATGTGTATTTTTTCCCTAGGCCATTCTGGTTAAGCATTTGGAGCAGCAGAAGTGCGAAAAATTTGTTGTCTTCTCAACCATTTCTTAGCTTCAAACTCCCATATCTCGCGAACGGATTGACCTAACCCAAAAATTCCTGTTGCATCTGAAAGTAGAAACTCGCCCGATTACAACGGTATGTGTATTTTTTCCCTAGGCCATTCTGGTTAAGCGTTTGGAGTAGCAGAATTGCGAAAAATTTTTTGCCTTCTCAACCATTTCTTGGATTCAAACTCCCATATCTCGCGAACGGATTGACCTAACCCAAAAATTCCTGTTGCGTCTGAAAGTAGGAACTCGCCCAATTACAACGGTATGTGTATTTTTTCCCTAGGCCATTCTGGGTAAGCGTTTGGAGCAGCAGAATTGCGAAAAATTTTTTGCCTTCTCAACCATTTCTTGGATTCAAACTCCCATATTTCGCGAACGGATTGACCTAACCCAAAAATTCCTATTGCATCTGAAAGTAGAAACTCGCCCGATTACAACGGTATGGGTATTTTTTCCCTTGGCCATTCTGGTTAAGCGTTAGGAGCCGCAGAATTGCGAAAAATTTTTTGCCTTATCAACCATTTCTTGGCTTCAAACTCCCATATCTCGCGAACGGATTGACCTAACCCAAAAATTCCTATTGCATCTGAAAGTAGAAACTCGCCCGATTACAACGGTATGTGTATTTTTTCCCTTGGCCATTCTGGTTAAGCGTTAGGAGCCGCAGAATTGCGAAAAATTTTTTGCCTTATCAACCATTTCTTGGCTTCAAACTCCCATATCTCGCGAACGGATTGACTTAACCCAAAAATTCCTACTGCATCTGAAAGTAGAAAATCGCCCGATTACAGCGGTATGTGTATTTTTTCCCTAGGCTATTCTGGTTAAGCGTTTGGAGCAGCAGAATTGCGAAATTTTTTTGCCTTCTCAACCATTTCTTGGCTTCAAACTCCCATACCTCGCGAACGGATTGACCTAACCCAAAAATTCCTACTGCATCTGAAAGTAGAAAATCGCCCGATTACAGCGGTCTGTGTATTTTTTCCCTAGGCCATTCAGGTTAAGCGTTTGGAGCAGCAGAATTGCGAAAAATTTTTTGCCTTCTCAACCATTTCTTGGATTCAAACTCCCATATCTCGCGAATGGATTGGCCTAACCCAAAAATTCCTATTGCATCTGAAAGTAGAAACTCGCCCGATTTCAACGGTATGTGTATTTTTTCCCTAGGCCATTCTGGTTAAGCGTTTGGAGCAGCAGAATTGCGAAAAATTTTTTGCCTTCTCAACCATTTCTTGGCTTCAAACTCCCATATTTCGCGAACGGATTGACCTAACCCAAAAATTCCTATTGCATCTGAAAGTAGAAACTCGCCAGATTACAACGGTATGTGTATTTTTTCCCTTGGCCATTCTGGTTAAGCGTTAGGAGCCGCAGAATTGCGAAAAATTTTTTGCCTTATCAACCATTTCTTGGCTTCAAACTCCCATATCTCGCGAACGGATTGACCTAACCCAAAAATTCCTACTGCATCTGAAAGTAGAAAATCGCCCGATTACAGCGGTATGTGTATTTTTTCCCTAGGCCATTCTGGTTAAGCGTTTGGAGCAGCAGAATTGCGAAATTTTTTTGCCTTCTCAACCATTTCTTGGCTTCAAACACCCATATCTCGCGAACGGATTGACCTACCCCAAAAATTCCTATTGCATCTGAAAGTAGAAACTCGCCCGATTACAGCGGTACGTGTATTTTTTCCCTAGGCCATTCTGGTTAAGCGTTTGGAGCAGCAGAATTGCGAAAAATTTTTTGCCTTCTCAAACATTTCTTGTCTTCAAACTTCCATATCTCGCGAACGGATTGACCTAACCCAAAATTTCCTATTGCATTTGAAAGTAGAAACTCGCCCGATTACAACGGTACGTGTATTTTTCACTTAGGCCATTCTGGTTAAGCGATTAGAGCAGCAAAAGTGCGAAAAATTTATTGCCTTGTCAACCATTTCTTAGCTTCAAAGTCCCATATCTCGCGAACGGATTGACCTAACCCAAAAATTCCAATTGCATCTGAAAGAAGAAACTCGCCCGATTACAACGGTATGTGTATTTTTTCCCTAGGCCATTCTGGTTAAGCGTTTGGAGCAGCAGAATTGCGAAAAATTTTTTGCCTTCTCAACCATTTCTTGGCTTCAAACTCCCATATTTCGCGAACGGATTGACCTAACCCAAAAATTCCTACTGCATCTGAAAGTAGAAAATCGCCCGATTACAGCGGTCTGTGTATTTTTTCCCTAGGCCATTCAGGTTAAGCGTTTGGAGCAGCAGAATTGCGAAAAATTTTTTGCCTTCTCAACCATTTCTTGGATTCAAACTCCCATATCTCGCGAATGGATTGGCCTAACCCAAAAATTCCTATTGCATCTGAAAGTAGAAACTCGCCCGATTTCAACGGTATGTGTATTTTTTCCCTAGGCCATTCTGGTTAAGCGTTTGGAGCAGCAGAATTGCGAAAAATTTTTTGCCTTCTCAACCATTTCTTGGCTTCAAACTCCCATATTTCGCGAACGGATTGACCTAACCCAAAAATTCCTATTGCATCTGAAAGTAGAAACTCGCCAGATTACAACGGTATGTGTATTTTTTCCCTTGGCCATTCTGGTTAAGCGTTAGGAGCCGCAGAATTGCGAAAAATTTTTTGCCTTATCAACCATTTCTTGGCTTCAAACTCCCATATCTCGCGAACGGATTGACCTAACCCAAAAATTCCTACTGCATCTGAAAGTAGAAAATCGCCCGATTACAGCGGTATGTGTATTTTTTCCCTAGGCCATTCTGGTTAAGCGTTTGGAGCAGCAGAATTGCGAAATTTTTTTGCCTTCTCAACCATTTCTTGGCTTCAAACACCCATATCTCGCGAACGGATTGACCTACCCCAAAAATTCCTATTGCATCTGAAAGTAGAAACTCGCCCGATTACAGCGGTACGTGTATTTTTTCCCTAGGCCATTCTGGTTAAGCGTTAGGAGCCGCAGAATTGCGAAAAATTTTTTGCCTTATCAAACATTTCTTGGCTTCAAGCTCCCATATCTCGCGAACGGATTGACCTAACCCAAAAATTCCTATTGCATCTGAAAGTAGAAACTCGCCCGATTACAACGGTATGTGTATTTTTTCCCTCGGCCATTCTGGTTAAGCGTTAGGAGCCGCAGAATTGCGAAAAATTTTTTGCCTTATCAACCATTTCTTGGCTTCAAACTCCCATATCTCGCGAATGGATTGGCCTAACCCAAAAATTCCTATTGCATCTGAAAGTAGAAACTCGCCCGATTTCAACGGTATGTGTATTTTTTCCCTAGGCCATTCTGGTTAAGCGTTTGGAGCAGCAGAATTGCGAAAAATTTTTTGCCTTCTCAACCATTTCTTGGCTTCAAACTCCCATATTTCGCGAACGGATTGACCTAACCCAAAAATTCCTATTGCATCTGAAAGTAGAAACTCGCCAGATTACAACGGTATGTGTATTTTTTCCCTTGGCCATTCTGGTTAAGCGTTAGGAGCCGCAGAATTGCGAAAAATTTTTTGCCTTATCAACCATTTCTTGGCTTCAAACTCCCATATCTCGCGAACGGATTGACCTAACCCAAAAATTCCTACTGCATCTGAAAGTAGAAAATCGCCCGATTACAGCGGTATGTGTATTTTTTCCCTAGGCCATTCTGGTTAAGCGTTTGGAGCAGCAGAATTGCGAAATTTTTTTGCCTTCTCAACCATTTCTTGGCTTCAAACACCCATATCTCGCGAACGGATTGACCTACCCCAAAAATTCCTATTGCATCTGAAAGTAGAAACTCGCCCGATTACAGCGGTACGTGTATTTTTTCCCTAGGCCATTCTGGTTAAGCGTTAGGAGCCGCAGAATTGCGAAAAATTTTTTGCCTTATCAAACATTTCTTGGCTTCAAGCTCCCATATCTCGCGAACGGATTGACCTAACCCAAAAATTCCTATTGCATCTGAAAGTAGAAACTCGCCCGATTACAACGGTATGTGTATTTTTTCCCTCGGCCATTCTGGTTAAGCGTTAGGAGCCGCAGAATTGCGAAAAATTTTTTGCCTTATCAACCATTTCTTGGCTTCAAACTCCCATATTTCGCGAACGGATTGACCTAACCCAAAAATTCCTATTGCATCTGAAAGTAGAAACTCGCCAGATTACAACGGTATGTGTATTTTTTCCCTTGGCCATTCTGGTTAAGCGTTAGGAGCCGCAGAATTGCGAAAAATTTTTTGCCTTATCAACCATTTCTTGCCTTCAAACTCCCATATCTCGCGTACGGATTGACCTAACCCAAAAATTCCTACTGCATCTGAAAGTAGAAAATCGCCCGATTACAGCGGTATGTGTATTTTTTCCCTAGGCCATTCTGGTTAAGCATTTGGAGCAGCAGAATTGCGAAATTTTTTTGCCTTCTCAACCATTTCTTGTCTTCAAACTTCCATATCTCGCGAACGGATTGACCTAACCCAAAAGTTCCTATTGCATTTGAAAGTAGAAACTCGCCCGATTACAACGGTACGTGTATTTTTCCCTTAGGCCATTCTGGTTAAGCGATTGGAGCAGCAAAAGTGCGAAAAATTTGTTGTCTTCTCATCCATTTCTTAGCTTCAAAATCCCATATCTCGCGTACGGATTGACCTAACCCAAAAATTCCTACTGCATCTGAAAGTAGAAAATCGCCCGATTACAGCGGTATGTGTATTTTTTCCCTAGGCCATTCTGGTTAAGCGTTTGGAGCAGCAGAATTGCGAAATTTTTTTGCCTTCTCAACCATTTCTTGGCTTCAAACACCCATATCTCGCGAACGGATTGACCTACCCCAAAAATTCCTATTGCATCTGAAAGTAGAAACTCGCCCGATTACAGCGGTACGTGTATTTTTTCCCTAGGCCATTCTGGTTAAGCGTTAGGAGCCGCAGAATTGCGAAAAATTTTTTGCCTTATCAAACATTTCTTGGCTTCAAGCTCCCATATCTCGCGAACGGATTGACCTAACCCAAAAATTCCTATTGCATCTGAAAGTAGAAACTCGCCCGATTACAACGGTATGTGTATTTTTTCCCTCGGCCATTCTGGTTAAGCGTTAGGAGCCGCAGAATTGCGAAAAATTTTTTGCCTTATCAACCATTTCTTGGCTTCAAACTCCCATATTTCGCGAACGGATTGACCTAACCCAAAAATTCCTATTGCATCTGAAAGTAGAAACTCGCCAGATTACAACGGTATGTGTATTTTTTCCCTTGGCCATTCTGGTTAAGCGTTAGGAGCCGCAGAATTGCGAAAAATTTTTTGCCTTATCAACCATTTCTTGCCTTCAAACTCCCATATCTCGCGTACGGATTGACCTAACCCAAAAATTCCTACTGCATCTGAAAGTAGAAAATCGCCCGATTACAGCGGTATGTGTATTTTTTCCCTAGGCCATTCTGGTTAAGCATTTGGAGCAGCAGAATTGCGAAATTTTTTTGCCTTCTCAACCATTTCTTGTCTTCAAACTTCCATATCTCGCGAACGGATTGACCTAACCCAAAAGTTCCTATTGCATTTGAAAGTAGAAACTCGCCCGATTACAACGGTACGTGTATTTTTCCCTTAGGCCATTCTGGTTAAGCGATTGGAGCAGCAAAAGTGCGAAAAATTTGTTGTCTTCTCATCCATTTCTTAGCTTCAAAATCCCATATCTCGCGTACGGATTGACCTAACCCAAAAATTCCTACTGCATCTGAAAGTAGAAAATCGCCCGATTACAGCGGTATGTGTATTTTTTCCCTAGGCCATTCTGGTTAAGCGTTTGGAGCAGCAGAATTGCGAAATTTTTTTGCCTTCTCAACCATTTCTTGGCTTCAAACTCCCATATCTCGCGAACGGATTGACCTACCCCAAAAATTCCTATTGCATCTGAAAGTAGAAACTCGCCCGATTACAGCGGTGCGTGTATTTTTTCCCTAGGCCATTCTGGTTAAGCGTTTGGAGCAGCAGAATTGCGAAAAATTTTTTGCCTTCTCAAACATTTCTTGTCTTCAAACTTCCATATCTCGCGAACGGATTGACCTAACCCAAAATTTCCTATTGCATTTGAAAGTAGAAACTCGCCCGATTACAACGGTACGTGTATTTTTCACTTAGGCCATTCTGGTTAAGCGATTAGAGCAGCAAAAGTGCGAAAAATTTATTGCCTTGTCAACCATTTCTTAGCTTCAAAGTCCCATATCTCGCGAACGGATTGACCTAACCCAAAAATTCCAATTGCATCTGAAAGAAGAAACTCGCCCGATTACAGCGGTATGTGTATTTTTTCCCTAGGCCATTCTGGTTAAGCGTTTGGAGCAGCAGAATTGCGAAAAATTTTTTGCCTTCTCAACCATTTCTTGGCTTCAAACTCCCATATCTCGCGATCGGATTGACCTGACCCAAAAATTCCTATTGCGTCTGAAAGTAGAAACTCGCCCGATTACAACGGTATGTGTATTTTTTCCCTAGGCCATTCTGGTTAAGCGTTAGGAGCCGCAGAATTGCGAAAAATTTTTTGCCTTATCAACCATTTCTTGCCTTCAAACTCCCATATCTCGCGAACGGATTGACCTAACCCAAAAATTCCTACTGCATCTGAAAGTAGAAAATCGCCCGATTACAGCGGTATGTGTATTTTTTCCCTAGGCCATTCTGGTTAAGCATTTGGAGCAGCAGAATTGCGAAATTTTTTTGCCTTCTCAACCATTTCTTGTCTTCAAACTTCCATATCTCGCGAACGGATTGACCTAACCCAAAAGTTCCTATTGCATTTGAAAGTAGAAACTCGCCCGATTACAACGGTACGTGTATTTTTCCCTTAGGCCATTCTGGTTAAGCGATTGGAGCAGCAAAAGTGCGAAAAATTTGTTGTCTTCTCATCCATTTCTTAGCTTCAAAATCCCATATCTCGCGTACGGATTGACCTAACCCAAAAATTCCTACTGCATCTGAAAGTAGAAAATCGCCCGATTACAGCGGTATGTGTATTTTTTCCCTAGGCCATTCTGGTTAAGCGTTTGGAGCAGCAGAATTGCGAAATTTTTTTGCCTTCTCAACCATTTCTTGGCTTCAAACTCCCATATCTCGCGAACGGATTGACCTACCCCAAAAATTCCTATTGCATCTGAAAGTAGAAACCCGCCCGATTACAGCGGTGCGTGTATTTTTTCCCTAGGCCATTCTGGTTAAGCGTTTGGAGCAGCAGAATTGCGAAAAATTTTTTGCCTTCTCAAACATTTCTTGTCTTCAAACTTCCATATCTCGCGAACGGATTGACCTAACCCAAAATTTCCTATTGCATTTGAAAGTAGAAACTCGCCCGATTACAACGGTACGTGTATTTTTCACTTAGGCCATTCTGGTTAAGCGATTAGAGCAGCAAAAGTGCGAAAAATTTATTGCCTTGTCAACCATTTCTTAGCTTCAAAGTCCCATATCTCGCGAACGGATTGACCTAACCCAAAAATTCCAATTGCATCTGAAAGAAGAAACTCGCCCGATTACAGCGGTATGTGTATTTTTTCCCTAGGCCATTCTGGTTAAGCGTTTGGAGCAGCAGAATTGCGAAAAATTTTTTGCCTTCTCAACCATTTCTTGGCTTCAAACTCCCATATCTCGCGATCGGATTGACCTGACCCAAAAATTCCTATTGCGTCTGAAAGTAGAAACTCGCCCGATTACAACGGTATGTGTATTTTTTCCCTAGGCCATTCTGGTTAAGCGTTAGGAGCCGCAGAATTGCGAAAAATTTTTTGCCTTATCAACCATTTCTTGGCTTCAAACTCCCATATCTCGCGAACGGATTGACCTAACCCAAAAATTCCTATTGCATCTGAAAGTAGAAACTCGCCCGATTACAGCGGTACGTGTATTTTTTCCCAAGGCCAATCTGGTTAAGCGTTTGGAGCAGCAGAAGTGCGAAAAATTTGTTGTCTTCTCAACCATTTCTTAGCGTCAAAATCCCATATCTCGCGAACGGATTGACCTAACCCAAAAATTCCTACTGCATCTGAAAGTAGAAAATCGCCCGATTACAGCGGTATGTGTATTTTTTCCCTAGGCCATTCTGGTTAAGCGTTTGGAGCAGCAGAATTGCGAAAAATTTTTTGCCTTCTCAACCATTTCTTGGCTTCAAACTCCCATATCTCGCGAACGGATTGACCTAACCCAAAAATTCCTGTTGTGTCTGAAAATAGAAACTCGCCCGATTGCAACGGTATGTGTATTTTTCCACTAGGCCATTCTGGTTAAGCGTTTGGAGTAGCAGAATTGCGAAAAATTTTTGGCCTTCTCAACCATTTCTAGGCTTCAAACTCACATATCTCGCGAACGGATTGACCTAACCCAAAAATTCCTGTTGCGTCTGAATGTAGAAACTCGCCCAATTACAACGGTATGTCTATATTTCCCTAGGCCATTTTGGTTAAGCGTTTGGAGCAGCAGAATTGCGAAAAATTTTTTGCCTTCTCAACCATATCTTGGCTTCAAACTCCCATATTTCGCGAACGGATTGACCTAACCCAAAAATTCCTATTGCATCTGAAAGTAGAAACTCGCCCGATTACAGCGGTACGTGTATTTTTTCCCTAGGCCATTCTGGTTAAGCGTTTGGAGCAGCAGAATTGCGAAAAATTTTTTGCCTTCTCAACCATTTCTTGGATTCAAACTCCCATATCTCGCGAATGGATTGGCCTAACCCAAAAATTCCTATTGCATCTGAAAGTAGAAACTCGCCCGATTACAACGGTTTGTGTATTTTTTCCCTAGGCCATTTAGGTTAAGCGTTTGGAGCAGCAGAATTGCGAAAAATTTTTTGCCTTCTCAACCATTTCTTGGCTTCAAACTCCCATATTTCGCGAACGGATTGACCTAACCCAAAAATTCCTATTGCATCTGAAAGTAGAAACTCGCCCGATTACAACGGTATGTGTATTTTTTCCCTTGGCCATTCTGGTTAAGCGTTAGGAGCCGCAGAATTGCGAAAATTTTTTGCCTTCTCAACCATTTCTTGGCATCAAACTCCCATATCTCGCGAACAGATTGACCTAACCCAAAAATTCCTGTTGCGTCTGAAAATAGAAACTCGACCGATTACAACGGTATGTGTATTTTTTCCCTAGGCCATTCTGGTTAAGCGTTTGGAGCAGCAGAATTGCGAAAAATTTTTTGCCTTCTCAACCATTTCTTGGTTTCAAACTCCCATATCTCGCGATCGGATTGACCTGACCCAAAAATTCCTATTGCGTCTGAAAGTAGAAACTCGCCCGATTACAACGGTATGTGTATTTTTTCCCTAGGCCATTCTGGTTAAGCGTTTGGAGTAGCAGAATTGCGAAAAATTTTTTGCCTTCTCAACCATTTCTTGGCTTCAAACTCCCATATCTCGCGAACGGATTGACCTAACCCAAAAATTCCTGTTGCGTCTGAAAGTAGGAACTCGCCCAATTACAACGGCATGTGTATTTTTTCCCTAGGCCATTCTGGTTAAGCGTTTGGAGCTGCAGAATTGCGAAAAATTTTTTGCCTTCTCAACCATTTCTTGTCTTCAAACTCCCATATCTCGCGAACGGAAAGACCTAACCCAAAAATTCCTGTTGCGTCTGAAAATAGAAACTCGCCCGACTGCAACGGTATGTGTATTTTTCCCCTAGGCCATTCTGGTTAAGCGTTTGGAGTAGCAGAATTGCGAAAAGTTTTTTGCCTTCTCAACCATTTCTTGGCTTCAAACTCCCATATCTCGCGAACGGATTGACCTAACCCAAAAATTCCTATTGCATCTGAAAGTAGAAACTCGCCCGGTTACAGCGGTACGTGTATTTTTTCCCCAGGCCATTCTGGTTAAGCGTTTGGAGCAGCAGAATTGCGAAAAATTTTTTGCCTTCTCAACGATTTCTTGTCTTCAAACTTCCATATCTCGCGAACGGATTGACCTAACCCAAAAATTCCTATTGCATTTGAAAGTAGAAACTCGCCCGATTACAACGGTACGTGTATTTTTCACTTAGGCCATGCTGGTTAAGCGATTGGAGCAGCAAAAGTGCGAAAAATTTGTTGTCTTCTCAACCATTTCTTAGCTTCAAAATCCCATATCTCGCGAACGGATTGACCTAACCCAGAAATTCCTACTGCATCTGAAAGTAGAAAATCGCCCGATTACAGCGGTATGTGTATTTTTTCCCTAGGCCATTCTGGTTAAGCGTTTGGAGCAGCAGAATTGCGAAATTTTTTTGCCTTCTCAACCATTTCTTGGCTTCAAACTCCCATATCTGGCGAACGGATTGACCTAACCCAAAAATTCCTACTGCATCTGAAAGTAGAAAATCGCCCGATTACAGCGGTATGTGTATTTTTTCCCTAGGCCATTCTGGTTAAGCGTTTGGAGCAGCAGAATTGCGAAATTTTTTTGCCTTCTCAACCATTTCTTGGCTTCAAACTCCCATATCTCGCGAACGGATTGACCTAACCCAAAAATTCCTATTGAATCTGCAAGTAGAAACTCGCCCGATTACAGCGGTACGTGTATTTTTTCCCTAGGCCATTCTGGTTAAGCGTTTGGAGCAGCAGAATTGCGAATAATTTTTTGCCTTCTCAACCATTTCTTGTCTTCAAACTTCCATATTTCGCGAACGGATTGACCTAACCCAAAAATTCCTATTGCATTTGAAAGAAGAAACTCGCCCGATTACAACGGTACCTGTATTTTTCCCTTAGGCCATTCTGGTTAAGCATTTGGAGCAGCAGAAGTGCGAAAAATTTGTTGTCTTCTCAACCATTTCTTAGCTTCAAACTCCCATATCTCGCGAACGGATTGACCTAACCCAAAAATTCCTGTTGCATCTGAAAGTAGAAACTCGCCCGATTACAACGGTATGTGTATTTTTTCCCTAGGCCATTCTGGTTAAGCATTTGGAGCAGCAGAAGTGCGAAAAATTTGTTGTCTTCTCAACCATTTCTTAGCTTCAAACTCCCATATCTCGCGAACGGATTGACCTAACCCAAAAATTCCTGTTGCATCTGAAAGTAGAAACTCGCCCGATTACAACGGTATGTGTATTTTTTCCCTAGGCCATTCTGGTTAAGCGTTTGGAGTAGCAGAATTGCGAAAAATTTTTTGCCTTCTCAACCATTTCTTGGATTCAAACTCCCATATCTCGCGAACGGATTGACCTAACCCAAAAATTCCTGTTGCGTCTGAAAGTAGGAACTCGCCCAATTACAACGGTATGTGTATTTTTTCCCTAGGCCATTCTGGTTAAGCGTTTGGAGCAGCAGAATTGCGAAAAATTTTTTGCCTTCTCAACCATTTCTTGGATTCAAACTCCCATATTTCGCGAACGGATTGACCTAACCCAAAAATTCCTATTGCATCTGAAAGTAGAAACTCGCCCGATTACAACGGTATGTGTATTTTTTCCCTTGGCCATTCTGGTTAAGCGTTAGGAGCCGCAGAATTGCGAAAAATTTTTTGCCTTATCAACCATTTCTTGGCTTCAAACTCTCATATCTCGCGAACGGATTGACCTAACCCAAAAATTCCTATTGCATCTGAAAGTAGAAACTCGCCCGATTACAACGGTATCTGTATTTTTTCCCTTGGCCATTCTGGTTAAGTGTTAGGAGCCGCAGAATTGCGAAAAATTTTTTGCCTTATCAACCATTTCTTGGCTTCAAACTCCCATATCTCGCGAACGGATTGACCTAACCCAAAAATTCCTACTGCATCTGAAAGTAGAAAATCGCCCGATTACAGCGGTATGTGTATTTTTTCCCTAGGCTATTCTGGTTAAGCGTTTGGAGCAGCAGAATTGCGAAATTTTTTTGCCTTCTCAACCATTTCTTGGCTTCAAACTCCCATACCTCGCGAACGGATTGACCTAACCCAAAAATTCCTACTGCATCTGAAAGTAGAAAATCGCCCGATTACAGCGGTCTGTGTATTTTTTCCCTAGGCCATTCTGGTTAAGCGTTTGGAGCAGCAGAATTGCGAAAAATTTTTTGCCTTCTCAACCATTTCTTGGATTCAAACTCCCATATCTCGCGAATGGATTGGCCTAACCCAAAAATTCCTATTGCATCTGAAAGTAGAAACTCGCCCGATTTCAACGGTATGTGTATTTTTTCCCTAGGCCATTCTGGTTAAGCGTTTGGAGCAGCAGAATTGCGAAAAATTTTTTGCCTTCTCAACCATTTCTTGGCTTCAAACTCCCATATTTCGCGAACGGATTGACCTAACCCAAAAATTCCTATTGCATCTGAAAGTAGAAACTCGCCAGATTACAACGGTATGTGTATTTTTTCCCTTGGCCATTCTGGTTAAGCGTTAGGAGCCGCAGAATTGCGAAAAATTTTTTGCCTTATCAACCATTTCTTGGCTTCAAACTCCCATATCTCGCGAACGGATTGACCTAACCCAAAAATTCCTACTGCATCTGAAAGTAGAAAATCGCCCGATTACAGCGGTATGTGTATTTTTTCCCTAGACCATTCTGGTTAAGCGTTTGGAGCAGCAGAATTGCGAAATTTTTTTGCCTTCTCAACCATTTCTTGTCTTCAAACTTCCATATCTCGCGAACGGATTGACCTAACCCAAAAGTTCCTATTGCATTTGAAAGTAGAAACTCGCCCGATTACAACGGTACGTGTATTTTTCCCTTAGGCCATTCTGGTTAAGCGATTGGAGCAGCAAAAGTGCGAAAAATTTGTTGTCTTCTCATCCATTTCTTAGCTTCAAAATCCCATATCTCGCGTACGGATTGACCTAACCCAAAAATTCCTACTGCATCTGAAAGTAGAAAATCGCCCGATTACAGCGGTATGTGTATTTTTTCCCTAGGCCATTCTGGTTAAGCGTTTGGAGCAGCAGAATTGCGAAATTTTTTTGCCTTCTCAACCATTTCTTGGCTTCAAACTCCCATATCTCGCGAACGGATTGACCTACCCCAAAAATTCCTATTGCATCTGAAAGTAGAAACTCGCCCGATTACAGCGGTACGTGTATTTTTTCCCTAGGCCATTCTGGTTAAGCGTTTGGAGCAGCAGAATTGCGAAAAATTTTTTGCCTTCTCAAACATTTCTTGTCTTCAAACTTCCATATCTCGCGAACGGATTGACCTAACCCAAAATTTCCTATTGCATTTGAAAGTAGAAACTCGCCCGATTACAACGGTACGTGTATTTTTCACTTAGGCCATTCTGGTTAAGCGATTAGAGCAGCAAAAGTGCGAAAAATTTATTGCCTTGTCAACCATTTCTTAGCTTCAAAGTCCCATATCTCGCGAACGGATTGACCTAACCCAAAAATTCCAATTGCATCTGAAAGAAGAAACTCGCCCGATTACAACGGTATGTGTATTTTTTCCCTAGGCCATTCTGGTTAAGCGTTAGGAGCCGCAGAATTGTGAAAAATTTTTTGCCTTATCAACCATTTCTTGGCTTCAAACTCCCATATCTCGCGAACGGATTGACCTAACCCAAAAATTCCTATTGCATCTGAAAGTAGAAACTCGCCCGATTGCAACGGTATGTGTATTTTTTCCCTTGGCCATTCTGGTTAAGCGTTAGGAGCCGCAGAATTGCGAAAAATTTTTTGCCTTATCAACCATTTCTTGGCTTCAAACTCCCATATTTCGCGAACGGATTGACCTAACCCAAAAATTCCTATTGCATCGGAAAGTAGAAACTCGCCAGATTACAACGGTATGTGTATTTTTTCCCTTGGCCATTCTGGTTAAGCGTTAGGAGCCGCACAATTGCGAAAAATTTTTTGCCTTATCAACCATTTCTTGGCTTCAAACTCCCATATCTCGCGAACGGATTGACCTAACCCAAAAATTCCTACTGCATCTGAAAGTAGAAAATCGCCCGATTACAGCGGTATGTGTATTTTTTCCCTAGGCCATTCTGGTTAAGCGTTTGGAGCAGCAGAATTGCGAAATTTTTTTGCCTTCTCAACCATTTCTTGTCTTCAAACTTCCATATCTCGCGAACGGATTGACCTAACCCAAAAGTTCCTATTGCATTTGAAAGTAGAAACTCGCCCGATTACAACGGTACGTGTATTTTTCCCTTAGGCCATTCTGGTTAAGCGATTGGAGCAGCAAAAGTGCGAAAAATTTGTTGTCTTCTCATCCATTTCTTAGCTTCAAAATCCCATATCTCGCGTACGGATTGACCTAACCCAAAAATTCCTACTGCATCTGAAAGTAGAAAATCGCCCGATTACAGCGGTATGTGTATTTTTTCCCTAGGCCATTCTGGTTAAGCGTTTGGAGCAGCAGAATTGCGAAATTTTTTTGCCTTCTCAACCATTTCTTGGCTTCAAACTCCCATATCTCGCGAACGGATTGACCTACCCCAAAAATTCCTATTGCATCTGAAAGTAGAAACTCGCCCGATTACAGCGGTACGTGTATTTTTTCCCTAGGCCATTCTGGTTAAGCGTTTGGAGCAGCAGAATTGCGAAAAATTTTTTGCCTTCTCAAACATTTCTTGTCTTCAAACTTCCATATCTCGCGAACGGATTGACCTAACCCAAAATTTCCTATTGCATTTGAAAGTAGAAACTCGCCCGATTACAACGGTACGTGTATTTTTCACTTAGGCCATTCTGGTTAAGCGATTAGAGCAGCAAAAGTGCGAAAAATTTATTGCCTTGTCAACCATTTCTTAGCTTCAAAGTCCCATATCTCGCGAACGGATTGGCCTAACCCAAAAATTCCAATTGCATCTGAAAGAAGAAACTCGCCCGATTACAACGGTATGTGTATTTTTTCCCTAGGCCATTCTGGTTAAGCGTTTGGAGCAGCAGAATTGCGAAAAATTTTTTGCCTTCTCAACCATTTCTTGGCTTCAAACTCCCATATCTCGCGATCGGATTGACCTGACCCAAAAATTCCTATTGCGTCTGAAAGTAGAAACTCGCCCGATTACAACGGTATGTGTATTTTTTCCCTAGGCCATTCTGGTTAAGCGTTAGGAGCCGCAGAATTGCGAAAAATTTTTTGCCTTATCAACCATTTCTTGGCTTCAAACTCCCATATCTCGCGAACGGATTGACCTAACCCAAAAATTCCTATTGCATCTGAAAGTAGAAACTCGCCCGATTACAGCGGTACGTGTATTTTTTCCCAAGGCCAATCTGGTTAAGCGTTTGGAGCAGCAGAAGTGCGAAAAATTTGTTGTCTTCTCAACCATTTCTTAGCGTCAAAATCCCATATCTCGCGAACGGATTGACCTAACCCAAAAATTCCTACTGCATCTGAAAGTAGAAAATCGCCCGATTACATCGGTATGTGTATTTTTTCACTAGGCCATTCTGGTTAAGCGTTTGGAGCAGCAGAATTGCGAAAAATTTTTTGCCTTCTCAACCATTTCTTGGCTTCAAACTCCCATATCTCGCGAACGGATTGACCTAACCCAAAAATTCCTGTTGTGTCTGAAAATAGAAACTCGCCCGATTGCAACGGTATGTGTATTTTTCCACTAGGCCATTCTGGTTAAGCGTTTGGAGTAGCAGAATTGCGAAAAATTTTTTGCCTTCTCAACCATTTCTTGGCTTCAAACTCACATATCTCGCGAACGGATTGACCTAACCCAAAAATTCCTGTTGCGTCTGAAAGTAGAAACTCGCCCAATTACAACGGTATGTCTATTTTTTCCCTAGGCCATTTTGGTTAAGCGTTTGGAGCAGCAGAATTGCGAAAAATTTTTTGCCTTCTCAACCATATCTTGGCTTCAAACTCCCATATTTCGCGAACGGATTGACCTAACCCAAAAATTCCTATTGCATCTGAAAGTAGAAACTCGCCCGATTACAGCGGTACGTGTATTTTTTCCCTAGGCCATTCTGGTTAAGCGTTTGGAGCAGCAGAATTGCGAAAAATTTTTTGCCTTCTCAACCATTTCTTGGTTTCAAACTCCCATATCTCGCGATCGGATTGACCTGACCCAAAAATTCCTATTGCGTCTGAAAGTAGAAACTCGCCCGATTACAACGGTATGTGTATTTTTTCCCTAGGCCATTCTGGTTAAGCGTTTGGAGTAGCAGAATTGCGAAAAATTTTTTGCCTTCTCAACCATTTCTTGGCTTCAAACTCCCATATCTCGCGAACGGATTGACCTAACCCAAAAATTCCTGTTGCGTCTGAAAGTAGGAACTCGCCCAATTACAACGGCATGTGTATTTTTTCCCTAGGCCATTCTGGTTAAGCGTTTGGAGCTGCAGAATTGCGAAAAATTTTTTGCCTTCTCAACCATTTCTTGGCTTCAAACTCCCATATCTCGCGAACGGATTGACCTAACCCAAAAATTCCTGTTGCGTCTGAAAATAGAAACTCGCCCGACTGCAACGGTATGTGTATTTTTCCCCTAGGCCATTCTGGTTAAGCGTTTGGAGTAGCAGAATTGCGAAAAATTTTTTGCCTTCTCAACCATTTCTTGGCTTCAAACTCCCATATCTCGCGAACGGATTGACCTAACCCAAAAATTCCTATTGCATCTGAAAGTAGAAACTCGCCCCGTTACAGCGGTACGTGTATTTTTTCCCTAGGCCATTCTGGTTAAGCGTTTGGAGCAGCAGAATTGCGAAAAATTTTTTGCCTTCTCAACCATTTCTTGTCTTCAAACTTCCATATCTCGCGAACGGATTGACCTAACCCAAAAATTCCTATTGCATTTGAAAGTAGAAACTCGCCCGATTTCAACGGTACGTGTATTTTTCACTTAGGCCATGCTGGTTAAGCGATTGGAGCAGCAAAAGTGCGAAAAATTTATTGCCTTGTCAACCATTTCTTAGCTTCAAAGTCCCATATCTCGCGAACGGATTGACCTTACCCAAAAATTCCTATTGCATCTGAAAGAAGAAACTCGCCCGATTACAACGGTATGTGTATTTTTTCCCTAGGCCATTCTGGTTAAGCGTTAGGAGCCGCAGAATTGCGAAAAATTTTTTGCCTTCTCAACCATTTCTTGGCTTCAAACTCCCATATCTCGCGATCGGATTGACCTGACCCAAAAATTCCTATTGCGTCTGAAAGTAGAAACTCGCCCGATTACAACGGTATGTGTATTTTTTCCCTAGGCCATTCTGGTTAAGCGTTAGGAGCCGCAGAATTGCGAAAAATTTTTTGCCTTATCAACCATTTCTTGGCTTCAAACTCCCATATCTCGCGAACGGATTGACCTAACCCAAAAATTCCTATTGCATCTGAAAGTAGAAACTCGCCCGATTACAGCGGTACGTGTATTTTTTCCCAAGGCCAATCTGGTTAAGCCTTTGGAGCAGCAGAAGTGCGAAAAATTTGTTGTCTTCTCAACCATTTCTTAGCGTCAAAATCCCATATCTCGCGAACGGATTGACCTAACCCAAAAATTCCTACTGCATCTGAAAGTAGAAAATCGCCCGATTACATCGGTATGTGTATTTTTTCCCTAGGCCATTCTGGTTAAGCGTTTGGAGCTGCAGAATTGCGAAAAATTTTTTGCCTTCTCAACCATTTCTTGGCTTCAAACTCCCATATCTCGCGAACGGATTGACCTAACCCAAAAATTCCTGTTGCGTCTGAAAATAGAAACTCGCCCGACTGCAACGGTATGTGTATTTTTCCCCTAGGCCATTCTGGTTAAGCGTTTGGAGTAGCAGAATTGCGAAAAATTTTTTGCCTTCTCAACCATTTCTTGGCTTCAAACTCCCATATCTCGCGAACGGATTGACCTAACCCAAAAATTCCTATTGCATCTGAAAGTAGAAACTCGCCCGGTTACAGCGGTACGTGTATTTTTTCCCTAGGCCATTCTGGTTAAGCGTTTGGAGCAGCAGAATTGCGAAAAATTTTTTGCCTTCTCAACCATTTCTTGTCTTCAAACTTCCATATCTCGCGAACGGATTGACCTAACCCAAAAATTCCTATTGCATTTGAAAGTAGAAACTCGCCCGATTACAACGGTACGTGTATTTTTCACTTAGGCCATGCTGGTTAAGCGATTGGAGCAGCAAAAGTGCGAAAAATTTATTGCCTTGTCAACCATTTCTTAGCTTCAAAGTCCCATATCTCGCGAACGGATTGACCTAACCCAAAAATTCCTATTGCATCTGAAAGAAGAAACTCGCCCGATTACAACGGTATGTGTATTTTTTCCCTAGGCCATTCTGGTTAAGCGTTAGGAGCCGCAGAATTGCGAAAAAGTTTTTGCCTTATCAACCATTTCTTGGCTTCAAACTCCCATATCTCGCGAACGGATTGACCTAACCCAAAAATTCCTATTGCATCTGAAAGTAGAAACTCGCCCGATTACAGCGGTACGTGTATTTTTTCCCAAGGCCAATCTGGTTAAGCGTTTGGAGCAGCAGAAGTGCGAAAAATTTGTTGTCTTCTCAACCATTTCTTAGCTTCAAAATCCCATATCTCGCGAACGGATTGACCTAACCCAAAAATTCCTACTGCATCTGAAAGTAGAAAATCGCCCGATTACAGCGGTATGTGTATTTTTTCCCTAGGCCATTCTGGTTAAGCGTTTGGAGCAGCAGAATTGCGAAATTTTTTTGCCTTCTCAGCCATTTCTTGGCTTCAAACTCCCATATCTCGCGAACGGATTGACCTAACCCAAAAATTCCTACTGCATCTGAAAGTAGAAAATCGCCCGATTACAGCGGTATGTTTATTTTTTCCCTAGGCCATTCTGGTTAAGCGTTTGGAGCTGCAGAATTGCGAAATTTTTTTGCCTTCTCAACCATTTCTTGGCTTCAAACGCCCATATCTCGCGAACGGATTGACCTAACCCAAAAATTCCTATTGCATCTGAAAGTAGAAACTCGCCCGATTACAGCGGTACGTGTATTTTTTCCCTAGGCCATTCTGGTTAAGCGTTTGGAGCAGCAGAATTGCGAAATTTTTTTGCCTTCTCAACCATTTCTTGGCTTCAAACTCCCATATCTCGCGAATGGATTGACCTAACCCAAAAATTCCTACTGCATCTGAAAGTAGAAAATCGCCCGATTACAGCGGTATGTGTATTTTTTCCCTAGGCCATTCTGGTTAAGCGTTTGGAGCAGCATAATTGCGAAATTTTTTTGCCTTCTCAACCATTTCTTGGCTTCAAACTCCCATATCTCGCGAACGGAGTGACCTAACCCAAAAATTCCTATTGCATCTGAAAGTAGAAACTCGCCCGATTACAGCGGTACGTGTATTTTTTCCCTAGGCCATTCTGGTTAAGCGTTTGGAGCAGCAGAATTGCGAAAAATTTTTTGCCTTCTCAAACATTTCTTGTCTTCAAACTTCCATATCTCGCGAACGGATTGACCTAACCCAAAAATTCCTATTGCATTTGAAAGTAGAAACTCGCCCGATTACAACGGTACGTGTATTTTTCACTTAGGCCATTCTGGTTAAGCGATTGGAGCAGCAAAAGTGCGAAAAATTTATTGCCTTGTCAACCATTTCTTAGCTTCAAAGTCCCATATCTCGCGAACGGATTGACCTAACCCAAAAATTCCTATTGCATCTGAAAGAAGAAACTCGCCCGATTACAACGGTATGTGTATTTTTTCCCTAGGCCATTCTGGTTAAGCGATTGGAGCAGCAAAAGTGCGAAAAATTTATTGCCTTGTCAACCATTTCTTAGCTTCAAAGTCCCATATCTCGCGAACGGATTGACCTAACCCAAAAATTCCTATTGCATCTGAAAGAAGAAACTCGCCCGATTACAACGGTATGTGTATTTTTTCCCTAGGCCATTCTGGTTAAGCGTTAGGAGCCGCAGAATTGCGAAAAATTTTTTGCCTTATCAACCATTTCTTGGCTTCAAACTCCCACATCTCGCGAACGGATTGACCTAACCCAAAAATTCCTATTGCATCTGAAAGTAGAAACTCGCCCGATTACAGCGGTACGTGTATTTTTTCCCAAGGCCAATCTGGTTAAGCGTTTGGAGCAGCAGAAGTGCGAAAAATTTGTTGTCTTCTCAACCATTTCTTAGCTTCAAAATCCCATATCTCGCGAACGGATTGACCTAACCCAAAAATTCCTACTGCATCTGAAAGTAGAAAATCGCCCGATTACAGCGGTATGTGTATTTTTTCCCTAGGCCATTCTGGTTAAGCGTTTGGAGCAGCAGAATTGCGAAATTTTTTTGCCTTCTCAGCCATTTCTTGTCTTCAAACTTCCATATCTCGCGAACGGATTGACCTAACCCAAAAGTTCCTATTGCATTTGAAAGTAGAAACTCGCCCGATTACAACGGTACGTGTATTTTTCCCTTAGGCCATTCTGGTTAAGCGATTGGAGCAGCAAAAGTGCGAAAAATTTGTTGTCTTCTCAACCATTTCTTAGCTTCAAAATCCCATATCTCGCGAACGGATTGACCTAACCCAAAAATTCCTACTGCATCTGAAAGTAGAAAATCGCCCGATTACAGCGGTATGTGTATTTTTTCCCTAGGCCATTCTGGTTAAGCGTTTGGAGCAGCAGAATTGCGAAATTTTTTTGCCTTCTCAGCCATTTCTTGGCTTCAAACTCCCATATCTCGCGAACGGATTGACCTAACCCAAAAATTCCTACTGCATCTGAAAGTAGAAAATCGCCCGATTACAGCGGTATGTGTATTTTTTCCCTAGGCCATTATGGTTAAGCGTTTGGTGCTGCAGAATTGCGAAATTTTTTTGCCTTCTCAACCATTTCTTGGCTTCAAACGCCCATATCTCGCGAACGGATTGACCTAACCCAAAAATTCCTATTGCATCTGAAAGTAGAAACTCGCCCGATTACAGCGGTACGTGTATTTTTTCCCTAGGCCATTCTGGTTAAGCGTTTGGAGCAGCAGAATTGCGAAATTTTTTTGCCTTCTCAACCATTTCTTGGCTTCAAACTCCCATATCTCGCGAATGGATTGACCTAACCCAAAAATTCCTACTGCATCTGAAAGTAGAAAATCGCCCGATTACAGCGGTATGTGTATTTTTTCCCTAGGCCATTCTGGTTAAGCGTTTGGAGCAGCATAATTGCGAAATTTTTTTGCCTTCTCAACCATTTCTTGGCGTCAAACTCCCATATCTCGCGAACGGAGTGACCTAACCCAAAAATTCCTATTGCATCTGAAAGTAGAAACTCGCCCGATTACAGCGGTACGTGTATTTCTTCCCTAGGCCATTCTGGTTAAGCGTTTGGAGCAGCAGAATTGCGAAAAATTTTTTGCCTTCTCAAACATTTCTTGTCTTCAAACTTCCATATCTCGCGAACGGATTGACCTAACCCAAAAATTCCTATTGCATTTGAAAGTAGAAACTCGCCCGATTACAACGGTACGTGTATTTTTCACTTAGGCCATTCTGGTTAAGCGATTGGAGCAGCAAAAGTGCGAAAAATTTATTGCCTTGTCAACCATTTCTTAGCTTCAAAGTCCCATATCTCGCGAACGGATTGACCTAACCCAAAAATTCCTACTGCATCTGAAAGTAGAAAATCGCCCGATTACAGCGGTATGTGTATTTTTTCCCTAGGCCATTCTGGTTAAGCGTTTGGAGCAGCAGAATTGCGAAATTTTTTTGCCTTCTCAGCCATTTCTTGTCTTCAAACTTCCATATCTCGCGAACGGATTGACCTAACCCAAAAGTTCCTATTGCATTTGAAAGTAGAAACTCGCCCGATTACAACGGTACGTGTATTTTTCCCTTAGGCCATTCTGGTTAAGCGATTGGAGCAGCAAAAGTGCGAAAAATTTGTTGTCTTCTCAACCATTTCTTAGCTTCAAAATCCCATATCTCGCGAACGGATTGACCTAACCCAAAAATTCCTATTGCATCTGAAAGAAGAAACTCGCCCGATTACAACGGTATGTGTATTTTTTCCCTAGGCCATTCTGGTTAAGCGTTTGGAGCAGCAGAATTGCGAAAAATTTTTTGCCTTCTCAACCATTTCTTGGCTTCAAACTCCCATACTTCGCGATCGGATTGACCTGACCCAAAAATTCCTATTGCGTCTCAAAGTAGAAACTCGCCCGATAACAACGGTATGTGTATTTTTTCCCTAGGCCATTCTGGTTAAGCGTTAGGAGCCGCAGAATTGCGAAAAATTTTTTGCCTTATCAACCATTTCTTGGCTTCAAACTCCCATATCTCGCGAACGGATTGACCTAACCCAAAAATTCCTATTGCATCTGAAAGTAGAAACTCGCCCGATTACAGCGGTACGTGTATTTTTTCCCAAGGCCAATCTGGTTAAGCGTTTGGAGCAGCAGAAGTGCGAAAAATTTGTTGTCTTCTCAACCATTTCTTAGCTTCAAAATCCCATATCTCGCGAACGGATTGACCTAACCCAAAAATTCCTACTGCATCTGAAAGTAGAAAATCGCCCGATTACAGCGGTATGTGTATTTTTTCCCTAGGCCATTCTGGTTAAGCGTTTGGAGCAGCAGAATTGCGAAATTTTTTTGCCTTCTCAGCCATTTCTTGGCTTCAAACTCCCATATCTCGCGAACGGATTGACCTAACCCAAAAATTCCTACTGCATCTGAAAGTAGAAAATCGCCCGATTACAGCGGTATGTGTATTTTTTCCCTAGGCCATTCTGGTTAAGCGTTTGGAGCTGCAGAATTGCGAAATTTTTTTTCCTTCTCAACCATTTCTTGGCTTCAAACGCCCATATCTCGCGAACGGATTGACCTAACCCAAAAATTCCTATTGCATCTGAAAGTAGAAACTCGCCCGATTACAGCGGTACGTGTATTTTTTCCCTAGGCCATTCTGGTTAAGCGTTTGGAGCAGCAGAATTGCGAAATTTTTTTGCCTTCTCAACCATTTCTTGGCTTCAAACTCCCATATCTCGCGAATGGATTGACCTAACCCAAAAATTCCTACTGCATCTGAAAGTAGAAAATCGCCCGATTACAGCGGTATGTGTATTTTTTCCCTAGGCCATTCTGGTTAAGCGTTTGGAGCAGCATAATTGCGAAATTTTTTTGCCTTCTCAACCATTTCTTGGCTTCAAACTCCCATATCTAGCGAACGGAGTGACCTAACCCAAAAATTCCTATTGCATCTGAAAGTAGAAACTCGCCCGATTACAGCGGTACGTGTATTTTTTCCCTAGGCCATTCTGGTTAAGCGTTTGGAGCAGCAGAATTGCGAAAAATTTTTTGCCTTTTCAAACATTTCTTGTCTTCAAACTTCCATATCTCGCGAACGGATTGACCTAACCCAAAAATTCCTATTGCATTTGAAAGTAGAAACTCGCCCGATTACAACGGTACGTGTATTTTTCACTTAGGCCATTCTGGTTAAGCGATTGGAGCAGCAAAAGTGCGAAAAATTTATTGCCTTGTCAACCATTTCTTAGCTTCAAAGTCCCATATCTCGCGAACGGATTGACCTAACCCAAAAATTCCTATTGCATCTGAAAGAAGAAACTCGCCCGATTACAACGGTATGTGTATTTTTTCCCTAGGCCATTCTGGTTAAGCGATTGGAGCAGCAAAAGTGCGAAAAATTTATTGCCTTGTCAACCATTTCTTAGCTTCAAAGTCCCATATCTCGCGAACGGATTGACCTAACCCAAAAATTCCTATTGCATCTGAAAGAAGAAACTCGCCCGATTACAACGGTATGTGTATTTTTTCCCTAGGCCATTCTGGTTAAGCGTTAGGAGCCGCAGAATTGCGAAAAATTTTTTGCCTTATCAACCATTTCTTGGCTTCAAACTCCCACATCTCGCGAACGGATTGACCTAACCCAAAAATTCCTATTGCATCTGAAAGTAGAAACTCGCCCGATTACAGCGGTACGTGTATTTTTTCCCAAGGCCAATCTGGTTAAGCGTTTGGAGCAGCAGAAGTGCGAAAAATTTGTTGTCTTCTCAACCATTTCTTAGCTTCAAAATCCCATATCTCGCGAACGGATTGACCTAACCCAAAAATTCCTACTGCATCTGAAAGTAGAAAATCGCCCGATTACAGCGGTATGTGTATTTTTTCCCTAGGCCATTCTGGTTAAGCGTTTGGAGCAGCAGAATTGCGAAATTTTTTTGCCTTCTCAGCCATTTCTTGTCTTCAAACTTCCATATCTCGCGAACGGATTGACCTAACCCAAAAATTCCTATTGCATTTGAAAGTAGAAACTCGCCCGATTACAACGGTACGTGTATTTTTCACTTAGGCCATTCTGGTTAAGCGATTGGAGCAGCAAAAGTGCGAAAAATTTATTGCCTTGTCAACCATTTCTTAGCTTCAAAGTCCCATATCTCGCGAACGGATTGACCTAACCCAAAAATTCCTATTGCATTTGAAAGTAGAAACTCGCCCGATTACAACGGTACGTGTATTTTTCACTTAGGCCATTCTGGTTAAGCGATTGGAGCAGCAAAAGTGCGAAAATTTTATTGCCTTGTCAACCATTTCTTAGCTTCAAAGTCCCATATCTCGCGAACGGATTGACCTTACCCAAAAATTCCTATTGCATCTGAAAGAAGAAACTCGCCCTATTACAACGGTATGTGTATTTTTTCCCTAGGCCATTCTGGTTAAGCGTATGGAGCAGCAGAATTGCGAAAAATTTTTTGCCTTATCAACCATTTCTTGGCTTCAAACTCCCATATCTCGCGAACGGATTGACCTAACCCAAAAATTCCTATTGCGTCTGAAAGTAGAAACTCGCCCGATTACAACGGTATGTGTATTTTTTCCCTAGGCCATTCTGGTTAAGCGTTTGGAGCAGCAGAATTGCGAAATTTTTTTGCCTTCTCAACCATTTCTTGGCTTCAAACTCCCATATCTCGCGAATGGATTGACCTAACCCAAAAATTCCTACTGCATCTGAAAGTAGAAAATCGCCCGATTACAGCGGTATGTGTATTTTTTCCCTAGGCCATTCTGGTTAAGCGTTTGGAGCAGCATAATTGCGAAATTTTTTTGCCTTCTCAACCATTTCTTGGCTTCAAACTCCCATATCTCGCGAACGGATTGACCTAACCCAAAAATTCCTATTGCATCTGAAAGTAGAAACTCGCCCGATTACAGCGGTACGTGTATTTTTTCCCTAGGCCATTCTGGTTAAGCGTTTGGAGCAGCATAATTGCGAAAATTTTTTGCCTTCTCAAACATTTCTTGTCTTCAAACTTCCATATCTCGCGAACGGATTGACCTAACCCAAAAATTCCTATTGCATCTGAAAGAAGAAACTCGCCCTATTACAACGGTATGTGTATTTTTTCCCTAGGCCATTCTGGTTAAGCGTATGGAGCAGCAGAATTGCGAAAAATTTTTTGCCTTCTCAAACATTTCTTGGCTTCAAACTCCCATATCTCGCGATCGGATTCACCTGACCCAAAAATTCCTATTGCGTCTGAAAGTAGAAACTCGCCCGATTACAACGGTATGTGTCTTTTTTCCCTAGGCCATTCTGGTTAAGCGTTAGGAGCCGCAGAATTGCGAAAAATTTTTTGCCTTATCAACCATTTCTTGGCTTCAAACTCCCATATCTCGCGAACGGATTGACCTAACCCAAAAATTCCTATTGCATCTGAAAGTAGAAACTCGCCCGATTACAGCGGTACGTGTATTTTTTCCCAAGGCCAATCTGGTTAAGCGTTTGGAGCAGCAGAAGTGCGAAAAATTTGTTGTCTTCTCAACCATTTCTTAGCTTCAAAATCCCATATCTCGCGAACGGATTGAATTAACCCAAAAATTCCTACTGCATCTGAAAGTAGAAAATCGCCCGATTACAGCGGTATGTGTATTTTTTCCCTAGGCCATTCTGGTTAAGCGTTTGGAGCAGCATAATTGCGAAATTTTTTTGCCTTCTCAAACATTTCTTGGCTTCAAACACCCATATCTCGCGAACGGATTGACCTAACCCAAAAATTCCTATTGCATCTGAAAGTAGAAACTCGCCCGATTACAGCGGTACGTGTATTTTTTCCCTAGGCCATTCTGGTTAAGCGTTTGGAGCAGCAGAATTGCGAAAAATTTTTTGCCTTCTCAAACATTTCTTGTCTTCAAACTTCCATATCTCGCGAACGGATTGACCTAACCCAAAAATTCCTATTGCATTTGAAAGTAGAAACTCGCCCGATTACAACGGTACGTGTATTTTTCACTTAGGCCATTCTGGTTAAGCGATTGGAGCAGCAAAAGTGCGAAAAATTTATTGCCTTGTCAACCATTTCTTAGCTTCAAAGTCCCATATCTCGCGAACGGATTGACCTAACCCAAAAATTCCTATTGCATCTGAAAGAAGAAACTCGCCCGATTACAACGGTATGTGTATTTTTTCCCTAGGCCATTCTGGTTAAGCGTTTGGAGCAGCAGAATTGCGAAAAATTTTTTGCCTTCTCAAACATTTCTTGGCTTCAAACTCCCATATCTCGCGATCGGATTGACCTGACCCAAAAATTCCTATTGCGTCTGAAAGTAGAAACTCGCCCGATTACAACGGTATGTGTCTTTTTTCCCTAGGCCATTCTGGTTAAGCGTTAGGAGCCGCAGAATTGCGAAAAATTTTTTGCCTTATCAACCATTTCTTGGCTTCAAACTCCCATATCTCGCGAACGGATTGACCTAACCCAAAAATTCCTATTGCATCTGAAAGTAGAAACTCGCCCGATTACAGCGGTACGTGTATTTTTTCCCAAGGCCAATCTGGTTAAGCGTTTGGAGCAGCAGAAGTGCGAAAAATTTGTTGTCTTCTCAACCATTTCTTAGCTTCAAAATCCCATATCTCGCGAACGGATTGACCTAACCCAAAAATTCCTACTGCATCTGAAAGTAGAAAATCGCCCGATTACAGCGGTATGTGTATTTTTTCCCTAGGCCATTCTGGTTAAGCGTTTGGAGCAGCAGAATTGCGAAATTTTTTTGCCTTCTCAACCATTTCTTGGCTTCAAACTCCCATATTTCGCGATCGGATTGACCTGACCCAAAAATTCCTATTGCGTCTGAAAGTAGAAACTCGCCCGATTACAACGGTATGTGTATTTTTTCCCTAGGCCATTCTGGTTAAGCGTTAGGAGCCGCAGAATTGCGAAAAATTTTTTGCCTTATCAACCATTTCTTGGCTTCAAACTCCCATATCTCGCGAACGGATTGACCTAACCCAAAAATTCCTATTGCGTCTGAAAGTAGAAACTCGCCCGATTACAACGGTATGTGTATTTTTTCCCTAGGCCATTCTGGTTAAGCGTTTGGAGCAGCAGAATTGCGAAATTTTTTTGCCTTCTCAACCATTTCTTGGCTTCAAACTCCCATATCTCGCGAATGGATTGACCTAACCCAAAAATTCCTACTGCATCTGAAAGTAGAAAATCGCCCAATTACAGCGGTATGTGTATTTTTTCCCTAGGCCATTCTGGTTAAGCGTTTGGAGCAGCATAACTGCGAAATTTTTTTGCCTTCTCAACCATTTCTTGGCTTCAAACTCCCATATCTCGCGAACGGATTGACCTAACCCAAAAATTCCTATTGCATCTGAAAGTAGAAACTCGCCCGATTACAGCGGTACGTGTATTTTTTCCCTAGGCCATTCTGGTTAAGCGTTTGGAGCAGCAGAATTGCGAAAAATTTTTTGCCTTCTCAAACATTTCTTGTCTTCAAACTTCCATATCTCGCGAACGGATTGACCTAACCCAAAAATTCCTATTGCATTTGAAAGTAGAAACTCGCCCGATTACAACGGTACGTGTATTTTTCACTTAGGCCATTCTGGTTAAGCGATTGGAGCAGCAAAAGTGCGAAAAATTTATTGCCCTGTCAACCATTTCTTAGCTTCAAAGTCCCATATCTCGCGAACGGATTGACCTAACCCAAAAATTCCTATTGCATCTGAAAGAAGAAACTCGCCCGATTACAACGGTATGTGTATTTTTTCCCTAGGCCATTCTGGTTAAGCGTTTGGAGCAGCAGAATTGCGAAAAATTTTTTGCCTTCTCAAACATTTCTTGGCTTCAAACTCCCATATCTCGCGATCGGATTGACCTGACCCAAAAATTCCTATTGCGTCTGAAAGTAGAAACTCGCCCGATTACAACGGTATGTGTCTTTTTTCCATAGGCCATTCTGGTTAAGCGTTAGGAGCCGCAGAATTGCGAAAAATTTTTTGCCTTATCAACCATTTCTTGGCTTCAAACTCCCATATCTCGCGAACGGATTGACCTAACCCAAAAATTCCTATTGCATCTGAAAGTAGAAACTCGCCCGATTACAGCGGTACGTGTATTTTTTCCCAAGGCCAATCTGGTTAAGCGTTTGGAGCAGCAGAAGTGCGAAAAATTTGTTGTCTTCTCAACCATTTCTTAGCTTCAAAATCCCATATCTCGCGAACGGATTGACCTAACCCAAAAATTCCTACTGCATCTGAAAGTAGAAAATCGCCCGATTACAGCGGTATGTGTATTTTTTCCCTAGGCCATTCTGGTTAAGCGTTTGGAGCAGCAGAATTGCGAAATTTTTTTGCCTTCTCAACCATTTCTTGGCTTCAAACTCCCATATTTCGCGATCGGATTGACCTGACCCAAAAATTCCTATTGCGTCTGAAAGTAGAAACTCGCCCGATTACAACGGTATGTGTGTTTTTTCCCTAGGCCATTCTGGTTAAGCGTTAGGAGCCGCAGAATTGCGAAAAATTTTTTGCCTTATCAACCATTTCTTGGCTTCAAACTCCCATATCTCGCGAACGGATTGACCTAACCCAAAAATTCCTATTGCGTCTGAAAGTAGAAACTCGCCCGATTACAACGGTATGTGTATTTTTTCCCTAGGCCATTCTGGTTAAGCGTTTGGAGCAGCAGAATTGCGAAATTTTTTTCCCTTCTCAACCATTTCTTGGCTTCAAACTCCCATATCTCGCGAACGGATTGACCTAACCCAAAAATTCCTACTGCATCTGAAAGTAGAAAATCGCCCGATTACAGCGGTATGTGTATTTTTTCACTAGGCCATTCTGGTTAAGCGTTTCGAGCAGCATAATTGCGAAATTTTTTTGCCTTCTCAACCATTTCTTGGCTTCAAACTCCCATATCTCTCGAACGGATTGACCTAAACCAAAAATTCCTATTGCATCTGAAAGTAGAAACTCGCCCGATTACAGCGGTACGTGTATTTTTTCCCTAGGCCATTCTGGCTAAGCGTTTGGAGCAGCAGAATTGCGAAAAATTTTTTGCCTTCTCAACCATTTCTTGTCTTCAAACTTCCATATCTCGCGAACGGATTGACCTAACCCAAAAATTCCTATTGCATTTGAAAGTAGAAACTCGCCCGATTACAACGGTACGTGTATTTTTCACTTAGGCCATTCTGGTTAAGCGATTGGAGCAACAAAAGTGCGAAAAATTTATTGCCTTGTCAACCATTTCTTAGCTTCAAAGTCCCATATCTCGCGAACGGATTGACCTAACCCAAAAATTCCTATTGCATCTGAACGAAGAAACTCGCCCGATTACAACGGTATGTGTATTTTTTCCCTAGGCCATTCTGGTTAAGCGTTTGGAGCAGCAGAATTGCGAAAAATTTTTTGCCTTCTCAAACATTTCTTGGCTTCAAACTCCCATATCTCGCGATCGGATTGACCTGACCCAAAAATTCCTATTGCGTCTGAAAGTAGAAACTCGCCCGATTACAACGGTATGTGTCTTTTCTCCCTAGGCCATTCTGGTTAAGCGTTAGGAGCCGCAGAATTGCGAAAAATTTTTTGCCTTATCAACCATTTCTTGGCTTCAAACTCCCATATCTCGCGAACGGATTGACCTAACCCAAAAATTCCTATTGCATCTGAAAGTAGAAACTCGCCCGATTACAGCGGTACGTGTATTTTTTCCCTAGGCCATTCTGGTTAAGCGTTAGGAGCCGCAGAATTGCGAAAAATTTTTTGCCTTATCAACCATTTCTTGGCTTCAAACTCCCATATCTCGCGAACGGATTGACCTAACCCAAAAATTCCTATTGCGTCTGAAAGTAGAAACTCGCCCGATTACAACGGTATGTGTATTTTTTCCCTAGGCCATTCTGGTTAAGCGTTTGGAGCAGCAGAATTGCGAAATTTTTTTGCCTTCTCAACCATTTCTTGGCTTCAAACTCCCATATCTCGCGAATGGATTGACCTAACCCAAAAATTCCTACTGCATCTGAAAGTAGAAAATCGCCCGATTACAGCGGTATGTGTATTTTTTCCCTAGGCCATTCTGGTTAAGCGTTTGGAGCAGCATAATTGCGAAATTTTTTTGCCTTCTCAACCATTTCTTGGCTTCAAACTCCCATATCTCGCGAACGGATTGACCTAACCCAAAAATTCCTATTGCATCTGAAAGTAGAAACTCGCCCGATTACAGCGGTACGTGTATTTTTTCCCTAGGCCATTCTGGTTAAGCGTTTGGAGCAGCAGAATTGCGAAAAATTTTTTGCCTTCTCAAACATTTCTTGTCTTCAAACTTCCATATCTCGCGAACGGATTGACCTAACCCAAAAATTCCTATTGCATTTGAAAGTAGAAACTCGCCCGATTACAACGGTACGTGTATTTTTCACTTAGGCCATTCTGGTTAAGCGATTGGAGCAGCAAAAGTGCGAAAAATTTATTGCCCTGTCAACCATTTCTTAGCTTCAAAGTCCCATATCTCGCGAACGGATTGACCTAACCCAAAAATTCCTATTGCATCTGAAAGAAGAAACTCGCCCGATTACAACGGTATGTGTATTTTTTCCCTAGGCCATTCTGGTTAAGCGTTTGGAGCAGCAGAATTGCGAAAAATTTTTTGCCTTCTCAAACATTTCTTGGCTTCAAACTCCCATATCTCGCGATCGGATTGACCTGACCCAAAAATTCCTATTGCGTCTGAAAGTAGAAACTCGCCCGATTACAACGGTATGTGTCTTTTTTCCATAGGCCATTCTGGTTAAGCGTTAGGAGCCGCAGAATTGCGAAAAATTTTTTGCCTTATCAACCATTTCTTGGCTTCAAACTCCCATATCTCGCGAACGGATTGACCTAACCCAAAAATTCCTATTGCATCTGAAAGTAGAAACTCGCCCGATTACAGCGGTACGTGTATTTTTTCCCAAGGCCAATCTGGTTAAGCGTTTGGAGCAGCAGAAGTGCGAAAAATTTGTTGTCTTCTCAACCATTTCTTAGCTTCAAAATCCCATATCTCGCGAACGGATTGACCTAACCCAAAAATTCCTACTGCATCTGAAAGTAGAAAATCGCCCGATTACAGCGGTATGTGTATTTTTTCCCTAGGCCATTCTGGTTAAGCGTTTGGAGCAGCAGAATTGCGAAATTTTTTTGCCTTCTCAACCATTTCTTGGCTTCAAACTCCCATATTTCGCGATCGGATTGACCTGACCCAAAAATTCCTATTGCGTCTGAAAGTAGAAACTCGCCCGATTACAACGGTATGTGTATTTTTTCCCTAGGCCATTCTGGTTAAGCGTTAGGAGCCGCAGAATTGCGAAAAATTTTTTGCCTTATCAACCATTTCTTGGCTTCAAACTCCCATATCTCGCGAACGGATTGACCTAACCCAAAAATTCCTATTGCGTCTGAAAGTAGAAACTCGCCCGATTACAACGGTATGTGTATTTTTTCCCTAGGCCATTCTGGTTAAGCGTTTGGAGCAGCAGAATTGCGAAATTTTTTTCCCTTCTCAACCATTTCTTGGCTTCAAACTCCCATATCTCGCGAACGGATTGACCTAACCCAAAAATTCCTACTGCATCTGAAAGTAGAAAATCGCCCGATTACAGCGGTATGTGTATTTTTTCACTAGGCCATTCTGGTTAAGCGTTTCGAGCAGCATAATTGCGAAATTTTTTTGCCTTCTCAACCATTTCTTGGCTTCAAACTCCCATATCTCTCGAACGGATTGACCTAACCCAAAAATTCCTATTGCATCTGAAAGTAGAAACTCGCCCGATTACAGCGGTACGTGTATTTTTTCCCTAGGCCATTCTGGCTAAGCGTTTGGAGCAGCAGAATTGCGAAAAATTTTTTGCCTTCTCAACCATTTCTTGTCTTCAAACTTCCATATCTCGCGAACGGATTGACCTAACCCAAAAATTCCTATTGCATTTGAAAGTAGAAACTCGCCCGATTACAACGGTACGTGTATTTTTCACTTAGGCCATTCTGGTTAAGCGATTGGAGCAACAAAAGTGCGAAAAATTTATTGCCTTGTCAACCATTTCTTAGCTTCAAAGTCCCATATCTCGCGAACGGATTGACCTAACCCAAAAATTCCTATTGCATCTGAACGAAGAAACTCGCCCGATTACAACGGTATGTGTATTTTTTCCCTAGGCCATTCTGGTTAAGCGTTTGGAGCAGCAGAATTGCGAAAAATTTTTTGCCTTCTCAAACATTTCTTGGCTTCAAACTCCCATATCTCGCGATCGGATTGACCTGACCCAAAAATTCCTATTGCGTCTGAAAGTAGAAACTCGCCCGATTACAACGGTATGCGTCTTTTTTCCCTAGGCCATTCTGGTTAAGCGTTAGGAGCCGCAGAATTGCGAAAAATTTTTTGCCTTATCAACCATTTCTTGGCTTCAAACTCCCATATCTCGCGAACGGATTGACCTAACCCAAAAATTCCTATTGCATCTGAAAGTAGAAACTCGCCCGATTACAGCGGTACGTGTATTTTTTCCCAAGGCCAATCTGGTTAAGCGTTTGGAGCAGCAGAAGTGCGAAAAATTTGTTGTCTTCTCAACCATTTCTTAGCTTCAAAATCCCATATCTCGCGAACGGATTGACCTAACCCAAAAATTCCTACTGCATCTGAAAGTAGAAAATCGCCCGATTACAGCGGTATGTGTATTTTTTCCCTAGGCCATTCTGGTTAAGCGTTTGGAGCAGCAGAATTGCGAAATTTTTTTGCCTTCTCAACCATTTCTTGGCTTCAAACTCCCATATCTCGCGAACGGATTGACCTAACCCAAAAATTCCTACCGCATCTGAAAGTAGAAAATCGCCCGATTACAGCGGTATGTGTATTTTTTCCCTAGGCCATTCTGGTTAAGCGTTTGGAGCAGCAGAATTGCGAAATTTTTTTGCCTTCTCAACCATTTCTTGGCTTCAAACTCCCATATCTCGCGAACGGATTGACCTAACCCAAAAATTCCTATTGGATCTGAAAGTAGAAACTCGCCCGATTACAGCAGTACGTGTATTTTTTCCCTAGGCCATTCTGGTTAGGCGTTTGGAGCAGCAGAATAGCGAAAAATTTTTTGCCTTCTCAACCATTTCTTGTCTTCAAACTTCCATATCTCGCGAACGGATTGACCTAACCCAAAAATTCCTATTGCATTTGAAAGTAGAAGCTCGCCCGATTACAACGGTACGTGTATTTTTCACTTAGGCCATTCTGGTTAAGCGATTGGAGCAGCAAAAGTGCGAAAAATTTATTGCCTTGTCAACCATTTCTTAGCTTCAAAGTCCCATATCTCGCGAACGGATTGACCTAACTCAAAAATTCCTATTGCATCTGAAAGAAGAAACTCGCCCGATTACAACGGTATGTGTATTTTTTCCCTAGGCCAATCTGGTTAAGCGTTAGGAGCCGCAGAATTGCGAAAAATTTTTTGCCTTATCAACCATTTCTTGGCTTCAAACTCCCATACCTCGCGAACGGATTGACCTAACCCAAAAATTCCTATTGCATCTGAAAGTAGAAACTCGCCCGATTACAGCGGTACGTGTATTTTTTCCCAAGGCCAATCTGGTTAAGCGTTTGGAGCAGCAGAAGTGCGAAAAATTTGTTGTCTTCTCAACCATTTCTTAGCTTCAAAATCCCATATCTCGCGAACGGATTGACCTAACCTAAAAATTCCTACTGCATCTGAAAGTAGAAAATCGCCCGATTACAGCGGTATGTGTATTTTTTCCCTAGGCCATTCTGGTTAAGCTTTTGGAGCAGCAGAATTGCGAAATTTTTTTGCCTTCTCAACCATTTCTTGGCTTCAAACTCCCATATCTCGCGAACGGATTGACCTAACCCAAAAATTCCTAATGCATCTGAAAGTAGAAAATCGCCCGATTACAGCGGTATGTGTATTTTTTCCCTAGGCCATTCTGGTTAAGCGTTTGGAGCAGCAGAATTGCGAAATTTTTTTGCCTTCTCAACCATTTCTTGGCTTCAAACTCCCATATCTCGCGAACGGATAGACCTAACCCAAAAATTCCTACTGCATCTGAAAGTAGAAAATCGCCCGATTACAGCGGTATGTGTATTTTTTCCCTAGGCCATTCTGGTTAAGCGTTTGGAGCAGCAGAATTGCGAAATTTTTTTGCCTCCTCAACCATTTCTTGGCTTCAAACTCCCATATCTCGCGAACGGATTGACCTAACCCAAAAATTCCTATTGCATCTGAAAGTAGAAACTCGCCCGATTACAGCGGTACGTGTATTTTTTCCCTAGGCCACTCTGGTTAAGCGTTTGGAGCAGCAGAATTGCGAAAAATTTTTTGCCTTCTCAACCATTTCTTGTCTTCAAACTTCCATATCTCGCGAACGGATTGACCTAACCCAAAAATTCCTATTGCATTTGAAAGTAGAAACTCGCCCGATTACAAAGGTACGTGTATTTTTCCCTTAGGCCATTCTGGTTAAGCGATTGGAGCAGCAAAAGTGCGAAAAATTTATTGCCTTGTCAACCATTTCTTAGCTTCAAAGTCCCATATCTCGCGAACGGATTGACCTAACCCAAAAATTCCTATTGCATCTGAAAGTAGAAACTCGCCCGATTACAACGGTATGTGTATTTTTTCCCAAGTCCATTCTGGTTAAGCGTTTGGAGCAGCAGAAGTGCGAAAAATTTGTTGTCTTCTCAACCATTTCTTTGCTTCAAACTCCCATATCTCGCGAACAGATTGACCTAACCCAAAAATTCCTGTTGCGTCTGAAAGTAGAAACTCGCCCGATTGCAACGGTATGTGTATTTTTTCCCTAGGCCATTCTGGTTAAGCGTTTGGAGCAGCAGAATTGCGAAAAATTTTTTGCCTTCTCAACCATTTCTTGGCTTCAAACTCCCATATCTCGCGATCGGATTGACCTAACCCAAAAATTCCTATTGCGTCTGAAAGTAGAAACTCGCCCGATTACAACGGTATGTGTATTTTTTCCCTAGGCCATTCTGGTTAAGCGTTAGGAGCCGCAGAATTGCGAAAAATTTTTTGCCTTATCAACCATTTCTTGGCTTCAAACTCCCATATCTCGCGAACGGATTGACCTAACCCAAAAATTCCTACTGCATCTGAAAGTAGAAAATCGCCCGATTACAGCGGTATGTGTATTTTTTCCCTAGGCCATTCTGGTTAAGCGTTTGGAGCAGCAGAATTGCGAAATTTTTTTGCCTCCTCAACCATTTCTTGGCTTCAAACTCCCATATCTCGCGAACGGATTGACCTAACCCAAAAATTCCTATTGCATCTGAAAGTAGAAACTCGCCCGATTACAGCGGTACGTGTATTTTTTCCCTAGGCCATTCTGGTTAAGCGTTTGGAGCAGCAGAATTGCGAAAAATTTTTTGCCTTCTCAACCATTTCTTGTCTTCAAACTTCCATATCTCGCGAACGGATTGACCTAACCCAAAAATTCCTATTGCATTTGAAAGTAGAAACTCGCCCGATTACAAAGGTACGTGTATTTTTCCCTTAGGCAATTCTGGTTAAGCGATTGGAGCAGCAAAAGTGCGAAAAATTTATTGCCTTGTCAACCATTTCTTAGCTTCAAAATCCCATATCTCGCGAACGGATTGACCTAACCCAGAAATTCCTACTGCATCTGAAAGTAGAAAATCGCCCGATTACAGCGGTATGTGTATTTTTTCCCTAGGCCATTCTGGTTAAGCGTTTGGAGCAGCAGAATTGCGAAATTTTTTTGCCTTCTCAACCATTTCTTGGCTTCAAACTCCCATATCTCGCGAACGGATTGACCTAACCCAAAAATTCCTACTGCATCTGAAAGTAGAAAATCGCCCGATTACAGCGGTATGTGTATTTTTTCCCTATGCCATTCTGGTTAAGCGTTTGGAGCAGCAGAATTGCGAAATTTTTTTGCCTTCTCAACCATTTCTTGGCTTCAAACTCCCATATCTCGCGAACGGATTGACCTAACCCAAAAATTCCTATTGCATCTGAAAGTAGAAACTCGCCCGATTACAGCGGTACGTGTATTTTTTCCCTAGGCCATTCTGGTTAAGCGTTTGGAGCAGCAGAATTGCGAAAAATTTTTTGCCTTCTCAACCATTTCTTGTCTTCAAACTTCCATATCTCGCGAACGGATTGACCTAACCCAAAAGTTCCTATTGCATTTGAAAGTAGAAACTCGCCAGATTTCAACGGTACGTGTATTTTTCCCTTAGGCCATTCTGGTTAAGCGATTGGAGCAGCAAAAGTGCGAAAAATTTGTTGTCTTCTCAACCATTTCTTAGCTTCAAAATCCCATATCTCGCGAACGGATTGACCTAACCCAAAAATTCCTACTGCATCTGAAAGTAGAAAATCGCCCGATTACAGCGGTATGTGTATTTTTTCCCTAGGCCATTCTGGTTAAGCGTTTGGAGCAGCAGAATTGCGAAATTTTTTTGCCTTCTCAACCATTTCTTGGCTTCAAACTCCCATATCTCGCGAACGTATTGACCTACCCCAAAAATTCCTATTGCATCTGAAAGTAGAAACTCGCCCGATTACAGCGGTACGTGTATTTTTTCCCTAGGCCATTCTGGTTAAGCGTTTGGAGCAGCAGAATTGCGAAAAATTTTTTGCCTTCTCAACCATTTCTTGTCTTCAAACTTCCATATCTCGCGAACGGATTGACCTAACCCAAAAATTCCTATTGCATTTGAAAGTAGAAACTCGCCCGATTACAACGGTACGTGTATTTTTCACTTAGGCCATTCTGGTTAAGCGATTGGAGCAGCAAAAGTGCGAAAAATTTATTGCCTTGTCAACCATTTCTTAGCTTCAAAGTCCCATATCTCGCGAACGGATTGACCTAACCCAAAAATTCCTATTGCATCTGAAAGAAGAAACTCGCCCGATTACAACGGTATGTGTATTTTTTCCCTAGGCCAGTCTGGTTAAGCGTTAGGAGCCGCAGAATTGCGAAAATTTTTTTGCCTTATCAACCATTTCTTGGCTTCAAACTCCCATACCTCGCGAACGGATTGACCTAACCCAAAAATTCCTATTGCATCTGAAAGTAGAAACTCGCCCGATTACAGCGGTACGTGTATTTTTTCCCAAGGCCAATCTGGTTAAGCGTTTGGAGCAGCAGAAGTGCGAAAAATTTGTTGTCATCTCAACCATTTCTTAGCTTCAAAATCCCATATCTCGCGAACGGATTGACCTAACCCAAAAATTCCTACTGCATCTGAAAGTAGAAAATCGCCCGATTACAGCGGTATGTGTATTTTTTCCCTAGGCCATTCTGGTTAAGCTTTTGGAGCAGCAGAATTGCGAAATTTTTTTGCCTTCTCAACCATTTCTTGGCTGCAAACTCCCATATCTCGCGAACGGATTGACCTAACCCAAAAATTCCTACTGCATCTGAAAGTAGAAAATCGCCCGATTACAGCGGTATGTGTATTTTTTCCCTATGCCATTCTGGTTAAGCGTTTGGAGCAGCAGAATTGCGAAATTTTTTTGCCTTCTCAACCATTTCTTGGCTTCAAACTCCCATATCTCGCGAACGGATTGACCTAACCCAAAAATTCCTATTGCATCTGAAAGTAGAAACTCGCCCGATTACAGCGGTACGTGTATTTTTTCCCTAGGCCATTCTGGTTAAGCGTTTGGAGCAGCAGAATTGCGAAAAATTTTTTGCCTTCTCAACCATTTCTTGTCTTCAAACTTCCATATCTCGCGAACGGATTGACCTAACCCAAAAGTTCCTATTGCATTTGAAAGTAGAAACTCGCCAGATTTCAACGGTACGTGTATTTTTCCCTTAGGCCATTCTGGTTAAGCGATTGGAGCAGCAAAAGTGCGAAAAATTTGTTGTCTTCTCAACCATTTCTTAGCTTCAAAATCCCATATCTCGCGAACGGATTGACCTAACCCAAAAATTCCTACTGCATCTGAAAGTAGAAACTCGCCCGATTACAACGGTATGTGTATTTTTTCCCTAGGCCATTCTGGTTAAGCGTTTGGAGTAGCAGAATTGCGAAAAATTTTTTGCCTTCTCACCATTTCTTGGCTTCAAACTCCCATATCTCGCGAACGGATTGACCTAACCCAAAAAATTCCTGTTGCGTCTGAAAGTAGAAACTCGCCCAATTACAACGGTATGTCTATTTTTTCCCTAGGCCATTTTGGTTAAGCGTTTGGAGCAGCAGAATTGCGAAAAATTTTTTGCCTTCTCAACCATTTCTTGTCTTCAAACTTCCATATCTCGCGAACGGATTGACCTAACCCAAAAATTCCTATTGCATTTGAAAGTAGAAACTCGCCCGATTACAAAGGTACGTGTATTTTTCCCTTAGGCCATTCTGGTTAAGCGATTGGAGCAGCAAAAGTGCGAAAAATGTATTGCCTTGTCAACCATTTCTTAGCTTCAAAGTCCCATATCTCGCGAACGGATTGACCTAACCCAAAAATTCCTATTGCATCTGAAAGAAGAAACTCGCCCGATTACAACGGTATGTGTATTTTTTTCCCTAGGCCAGTCTGGTTAAGCGTTAGGAGCCGCAGAATTGCGAAAAATTTTTTGCCTTATCAACCGTTTCTTGGCTTCAAACTCCCATACCTCGCGAACGGATTGACCTAACCCAAAAATTCCTATTGCATCTGAAAGTAGAAACTCGCCCGATTACAGCGGTACGTGTATTTTTTCCCAAGGCCAATCTGGTTAAGCGTTTGAGCAGCAGAAGTGCGAAAAATTTGTTGTCTTCTCAACCATTTCTTAGCTTCAAAATTCCATATCTCGCGAACGGATTGACCTAACCCAAAAATTCCTACTGCATCTGAAAGTAGAAAATCGCCCGATTACAGCGGTATGTGTATTTTTTCCCTAGGCCATTCTGGTTAAGCTTTTGGAGCAGCAGAATTGCGAAATTTTTTTGCCTTCTCAACCATTTCTTGGCTGAAAACTCCCATATCTCGCGAACGGATTGCCCTAACCCAAAAATTCTACTGCATCTGAAAGTAGAAAATCGCCGATTACAGCGGTATGTGTATTTTTTCCCTAGGCCATTCTGGTTAAGCGTTTGGAGCAGCAGAATTGCGAAATTTTTTGCCTCCTCAACCATTTCTTGGCTTCAAACTCCCATATCTCGCGAACGGATTGACCTAACCCAAAAATTTCCTATTGCATCTGAAAGTAGAAACTCGCCCGATTACAGCGGTACGTGTATTCTTTCCCTAGGTCATTCTGGTTAAGCGTTTGGAGCAGCAGAATTGCGAAAAATTTTTTGCCTTCTCAACCATTTCTTGTCTTCAAACTTCCATATCTCGCGAACGGATTGACCTAACCCAAAAATTCCTATTGCATTTGAAAGTAGAAACTCGCCCGATTACAAAGGTACGTGTATTTTTCCCTTAGGCCATTCTGGTTAAGCGATTGGAGCAGCAAAAGTGCGAAAAATTTATTGCCTTGTCAACCATTTCTTAGCTTCAAAGTCCCATATCTCGCGAACGGATTGACCTAACCCAAAATTCCTATTGCATCTGAAAGTAGAAACTCGCCCGATTACAACGGTATGTGTATTTTTTCCCTAGGCCATTCTGGTTAAGCGTTAGGAGCCGCAGAATTGCGAAAAATTTTTTGCCTTATCAACCATTTCTTGGCTTCAAACTCCCATATCTCGCGAACGGATTGACCTAACCCAAAAATTCCTATTGCATCTGAAAGTAGAAACTCGCCCGATTACAGCGGTACGTGTATTTTTTCCCAAGGCCAATCTGGTTAAGCGTTTGGAGCAGCAGAAGTGCGAAAAATTTGTTGTCTTCTCAACCATTTCTTAGCTTCAAAATCCCATATCTCGCGAACGGATTGACCTAACCCAGAAATTCCTACTGCATCTGAAAGTAGAAAATCGCCCGATTACAGCGGTATGTGCATTTTTTCCCTAGGCCATTCTGGTTAAGCGTTTGGAGCAGCAGAATTGCGAAATTTTTTTGCCTTCTCAACCATTTCTTGGCTTCAAACTCCCATATCTCGCGAACGGATTGACCTAACCCAAAAATTCCTACTGCATCTGAAAGTAGAAAATTGCCTGATTACAGCGGTATGTGTATTTTTTCCCTAGGCCATTCTGGTTAAGCGTTTGGAGCAGCAGAATTGCGAAATTTTTTTGCCTTATCAACCATTTCTTGGCTTCAAACTCCCATACCTCGCGAACGGATTGACCTAACCCAAAAATTCCTATTGCATCTGAAAGTAGAAACTCGCCCGATTACAGCGGTACGTGTATTTTTTCCCAAGGCCAATCTGGTTAAGCGTTTGGAGCAGCAGAAGTGCGAAAAATTTGTTGTCTTCTCAACCATTTCTTAGCTTCAAAATCCCATATCTCGCGAACGGATTGACCTAACCCAAAAATTCCTACTGCATCTGAAAGTAGAAAATCGCCCGATTACAGCGGTATGTGTATTTTTTCCCTAGGCCATTCTGGTTAAGCTTTTGGAGCAGCAGAATTGCGAAATTTTTTTGCCTTCTCAACCATTTCTTGGCTGCAAACTCCCATATCTCGCGAACGGATTGACCTAACCCAAAAATTCCTACTGCATCTGAAAGTAGAAAATCGCCCGATTACAGCGGTATGTGTATTTTTTCCCTAGGCCATTCTGGTTAAGCGTTTGGAGCAGCAGAATTGCGAAATTTTTTTGCCTCCTCAACCATTTCTTGGCTTCAAACTCCCATATCTCGCGAACGGATTGACCTAACCCAAAAATTCCTATTGCATCTGAAAGTAGAAACTCGCCCGATTACAGCGGTACGTGTATTCTTTCCCTAGGCCATTCTGGTTAAGCGTTTGGAGCAGCAGAATTGCGAAAAATTTTTTGCCTTCTCAACCATTTCTTGTCTTCAAACTTCCATATCTCGCGAACGGATTGACATAACCCAAAAATTCCTATTGCATTTGAAAGTAGAAACTCGCCCGATTACAAAGGTACGTGTATTTTTCCCTTAGGCCATTCTGGTTAAGCGATTGGAGCAGCAAAAGTGCGAAATTTTTTTGCCTTGTCAACCATTTCTTAGCTTCAAAGTTCCATATCTCGCGAACGGATTGACCTAACCCAAAAATTCCTATTGCATCTGAAAGTAGAAACTCGCCCGATTACAACGGTATGTGTATTTTTTCCCAAGTCCATTCTGGTTAAGCGTTTGGAGCAGCAGAATTGCGAAAAATTTGTTGTCTTCTCAACCATTTCTTAGCTTCAAAATCCCATATCTCGCGAACGGATTGACCTAACCCAAAAATTCCTATTGCATCTGAAAGTAGAAAATCGCCCGATTACAGCGGTATGTGTATTTTTTCCCTAGGGCATTCTGGTTAAGCGTTTGGAGCAGCAGAATTGCGAAATTTTTTTGCCTTCTCAACCATTTCTTGGCTTCAAACTCCCATATCTCGCGAACGGATTGACCTAACCCAAAAATTCCTACTGCATCTGAAAGTAGAGAATTGCCTGATTACAGCGGTATGTGTATTTTTTCCCTAGGCCATTCTGGTTAAGCGTTTGGAGCAGCAGAATTGCGAAATTTTTTTGCCTTCTCAACCATTTCTTGGCTTCAAACTCCCATATTTCGCGATCGGATTGACCTGACCCAAAAATTCCTATTGCGTCTGAAAGTAGAAACTCGCCCGCTTACAACGGTATGTGTATTTTTTCCCTAGGCCATTCTGGTTAAGCGTTAGGAGCCGCAGAATTGCGAAAAATTTTTTGCCTTATCAACCATTTCTTGGCTTCAAACTCCCATATCTCGCGAACGGATTGACCTAACCCAAAAATTCCTATTGCATCTGAAAGTAGAAACTCGCCCGATTACAGCGGTACGTGTATTTTTTCCCAAGGCCAATCTGGTTAAGCGTTTGGAGCAGCAGAACTGCGAAAAATTTGTTGTCTTCTCAACCATTTCTTAGATTCAAAATCCCATATCTCGCGAACGGATTGACCTAACCCAAAAATTCCTACTGCATCTGAAAGTAGAAAATCGCCCGATTACAGCGGTATGTGTATTTTTTCCCTAGGCCATTCTGGTTAAGCGTTTGGAGCAGCAGAATTGCGAAATTTTTTTGCCTTCTCAACCATTTCTTGGCTTCAAACTCCCATATCTCGCGAACGGATTGACCTAACCCAAAAATTCCTACTGCATCTGAAAGTAGAAAATCGCCCGATTACAGCGGTATGTGTATTTTGTCCCTAGGCCATTCTGGTTAAGCGTTTGGAGCAGCAGAATTGCGAAATTTTTTTGCCTCCTCAACCATCTCTTGGCTTCAAACTCCCATATCTCGCGAACGGATTGACCTAACCCAAAAATTCCTATTGCATCTGCAAGTAGAAACTCGCCCGATTACAGCGGTACGTGTATTTTTTCCCTAGGCCATTCTGGTTAAGCGTTTGGAGCAGCAGAATTGCGAAAAATTTTTTGCCTTCTCAACCATTTCTTGTCTTCAAACTTCCATATCTCGCGAACGGATTGACCTAACCCAAAAATTCCTATTGCATTTGAAAGAAGAAACTCGCCCGATTACAACGGTACGTGTATTTTTCCCTTAGGCCATTCTGGTTAAGCGATTGGAGCAGCAGAAGTGCGAAAAATTTGTTGTGTTCTCAACCATTTCTTAGCTTCAAACTCCCATATCTCGCGAACGGATTGACCTAACCCAAAAATTCCTGTTGCATCTGAATGTAGAAACTCGCCCGATTACAACGGTATGTGTATTTTTTCCCTAGGCCATTCTGGTTAAGCGTTTGGAGCAGCAGAATTGCGAAAAATTTTTTGCCTTCTCAACCATTTCTTGGCTTCAAACTCCCATATCTCGCGAACGGATTGACCTAACCCAAAAATTCCTGTTGCGTCTGAAAGTGGAAACTCGCCCGATTACAACGGTATGTGTATTTTTTCCCTAGGCCATTCTGGTTAAGCGTTTGGAGCAGCAGAATTGCGAAATTTTTTTGCCTTCTCAACCATTTCTTTGCTTCAAACTCCCATATCTCGCGAACGGATTGACCTAACCCAAAAATTCCTACTGCATCTGAAAGTAGAAAATCGCCCGATTACAGCGGTATGTGTATTTTTTCCCTAGGCCATTCTGGTTAAGCGTTTGGAGCAGCAGAATTGCGAAAAATTTTTTGCCTTCTCAACCATTTCTTGTCTTCAAACTTCCATATCTCGCGAACGGATTGACCTAACCCAAAAATTCCTATTGCATTTGAAAGTAGAAACTCGCCCGATTACAAAGGTACGTGTATTTTTCCCTTAGGCCATTCTGGTTAAGCGATTGGAGCAGCAAAAGTGCGAAAAATGTATTGCCTTGTCAACCATTTCTTAGCTTCAAAGTCCCATATCTCGCGAACGGATTGACCTAACCCAAAAATTCCTATTGCATCTGAAAGAAGAAACTCGCCCGATTACAACGGTATGTGTATTTTTTCCCTAGGCCAGTCTGGTTAAGCGTTAGGAGCCGCAGAATTGCGAAAAATTTTTTGCCTTATCAACCGTTTCTTGGCTTCAAACTCCCATACCTCGCGAACGGATTGACCTAACCCAAAAATTCCTATTGCATCTGAAAGTAGAAACTCGCCCGATTACAGCGGTACGTGTATTTTTTCCCAAGGCCAATCTGGTTAAGCGTTTGGAGCAGCAGAAGTGCGAAAAATTTGTTGTCTTCTCAACCATTTCTTAGCTTCAAAATCCCATATCTCGCGAACGGATTGACCTAACCCAAAAATTCCTACTGCATCTGAAAGTAGAAAATCGCCCGATTACAGCGGTATGTGTATTTTTTCCCTAGGCCATTCTGGTTAAGCTTTTGGAGCAGCAGAATTGCGAAATTTTTTTGCCTTCTCAACCATTTCTTGGCTGCAAACTCCCATATCTCGCGAACGGATTGCCCTAACCCAAAAATTCCTACTGCATCTGAAAGTAGAAAATCGCCCGATTACAGCGGTATGTGTATTTTTTCCCTAGGCCATTCTGGTTAAGCGTTTGGAGCAGCAGAATTGCGAAATTTTTTTGCCTCCTCAACCATTTCTTGGCTTCAAACTCCCATATCTCGCGAACGGATTGACCTAACCCAAAAATTCCTATTGCATCTGAAAGTAGAAACTCGCCCGATTACAGCGGTACGTGTATTCTTTCCCTAGGTCATTCTGGTTAAGCGTTTGGAGCAGCAGAATTGCGAAAAATTTTTTGCCTTCTCAACCATTTCTTGTCTTCAAACTTCCATATCTCGCGAACGGATTGACCTAACCCAAAAATTCCTATTGCATTTGAAAGTAGAAACTCGCCCGATTACAAAGGTACGTGTATTTTTCCCTTAGGCCATTCTGGTTAAGCGATTGGAGCAGCAAAAGTGCGAAAAATTTATTGCCTTGTCAACCATTTCTTAGCTTCAATGTCCCATATCTCGCGAACGGATTGACCTAACCCAAAAATTCCTATTGCATCTGAAAGTAGAAACTCGCCCGATTACAACGGTATGTGTATTTTTTCCCAAGTCCATTCTGGTTAAGCGTTTGGAGCAGCAGAAGTGCGAAAAATTTGTTGTCTTCTCAACCATTTCTTTGCTTCAAACTCCCATATCTCGCGAACAGATTGACCTAACCCAAAAATTCCTGTTGCGTCTGAAAGTAGAAACTCGCCCGATTACAACGGTATGTGTATTTTTTCCCTAGGCCATTCTGGTTAAGCGTTTGGAGCAGCAGAATTGCGAAAAATTTTTTGCCTTCTCAACCATTTCTTGGCTTCAAACTCCCATATCTCGCGATCGGATTGACCTAACCCAAAAATTCCTATTGCGTCTGAAAATAGAAACTCGCCCGATTACAACGGTATGTGTATTTTTTCCCTAGGCCATTCTGGATAAGCGTTAGGAGCCGCAGAATTGCGAAAAATTTTTTGCCTTATCAACCATTTCTTGGCTTCAAACTCCAATATCTCGCGAACGGATTGACCTAACCCAAAAATTCCTATTGCATCTGAAAGTAGAAACTCGCCCGATTACAGCGGTACGTGTATTTTTTCCCAAGGCCAATCTGGTTAAGCGTTTGGAGCAGCAGAAGTGCGAAAAATTTGTTGTCTTCTCAACCATTTCTTAGCTTCAAAATCCCATATCTCGCGAACGGATTGACCTAACCCAGAAATTCCTACTGCATCTGAAAGTAGAAAATCGCCCGATTACAGCGGTATGTGCATTTTTTCCCTAGGCCATTCTGGTTAAGCGTTTGGAGCAGCAGAATTGCGAAATTTTTTTGCCTTCTCAACCATTTCTTGGCTTCAAACTCCCATATCTCGCGAACGGATTGACCTAACCCAAAAATTCCTACTGCATCTGAAAGTAGAAAATTGCCTGATTACAGCGGTATGTGTATTTTTTCCCTAGGCCATTCTGGTTAAGCGTTTGGAGCAGCAGAATTGCGAAATTTTTTTGCCTTATCAACCATTTCTTGGCTTCAAACTCCCATACCTCGCGAACGGATTGACCTAACCCAAAAATTCCTATTGCATCTGAAAGTAGAAACTCGCCCGATTACAGCGGTACGTGTATTTTTTCCCAAGGCCAATCTGGTTAAGCGTTTGGAGCAGCAGAAGTGCGAAAAATTTGTTGTCTTCTCAACCATTTCTTGTCTTCAAACTTCCATATCTCGCGAACGGATTGACCTAACCCAAAAATTCCTATTGCATTTGAAAGTAGAAACTCGCCCGATTACAAAGGTACGTGTATTTTTCCCTTAGGCCATTCTGGTTAAGCGATTGGAGCAGCAAAAGTGCGAAAAATGTATTGCCTTGTCAACCATTTCTTAGCTTCAAAGTCCCATATCTCGCGAACGGATTGACCTAACCCAAAAATTCCTATTGCATCTGAAAGAAGAAACTCGCCCGATTACAACGGTATGTGTATTTTTTCCCTAGGCCAGTCTGGTTAAGCGTTAGGAGCCGCAGAATTGCGAAAAATTTTTTGCCTTATCAACCGTTTCTTGGCTTCAAACTCCCATACCTCGCGAACGGATTGACCTAACCCAAAAATTCCTATTGCATCTGAAAGTAGAAACTCGCCCGATTACAGCGGTACGTGTATTTTTTCCCAAGGCCAATCTGGTTAAGCGTTTGGAGCAGCAGAAGTGCGAAAAATTTGTTGTCTTCTCAACCATTTCTTAGCTTCAAAATCCCATATCTCGCGAACGGATTGACCTAACCCAAAAATTCCTACTGCATCTGAAAGTAGAAAATCGCCCGATTACAGCGGTATGTGTATTTTTTCCCTAGGCCATTCTGGTTAAGCTTTTGGAGCAGCAGAATTGCGAAATTTTTTTGCCTTCTCAACCATTTCTTGGCTGCAAACTCCCATATCTCGCGAACGGATTGCCCTAACCCAAAAATTCCTACTGCATCTGAAAGTAGAAAATCGCCCGATTACAGCGGTATGTGTATTTTTTCCCTAGGCCATTCTGGTTAAGCGTTTGGAGCAGCAGAATTGCGAAATTTTTTTGCCTCCTCAACCATTTCTTGGCTTCAAACTCCCATATCTCGCGAACGGATTGACCTAACCCAAAAATTCCTATTGCATCTGAAAGTAGAAACTCGCCCGATTACAGCGGTACGTGTATTCTTTCCCTAGGTCATTCTGGTTAAGCGTTTGGAGCAGCAGAATTGCGAAAAATTTTTTGCCTTCTCAACCATTTCTTGTCTTCAAACTTCCATATCTCGCGAACGGATTGACCTAACCCAAAAATTCCTATTGCATTTGAAAGTAGAAACTCGCCCGATTACAAGGTACGTGTATTTTTCCCTTAGGCCATTCTGGTTAAGCGATTGGAGCAGCAAAAGTGCGAAAAAATTTATTGCCTTGTCAACCATTTCTTAGCTTCAATGTCCCATATCTCGCGAACGGATTGACCTAACCCAAAAATTCCTATTGCATCTGAAAGTAGAAACTCGCCCGATTACAACGGTATGTGTATTTTTTCCCAAGTCCATTCTGGTTAAGCGTTTGGAGCAGCAGAAGTGCGAAAAATTTGTTGTCTTCTCAACCATTTCTTTGCTTCAAACTCCCATATCTCGCGAACAGATTGACCTAACCCAAAAAATTCCTGTTGCGTCTGAAAGTAGAAACTCGCCCGATTACAACGGTATGTGTATTTTTTCCCTAGGCCATTCTGGTTAAGCGTTTGGAGCAGCAGAATTGCGAAAAATTTTTTGCCTTCTCAACCATTTCTTGGCTTCAAACTCCCATATCTCGCGATCGGATTGACCTAACCCAAAAATTCCTATTGCGTCTGAAAATAGAAACTCGCCCGATTACAACGGTATGTGTATTTTTTCCCTAGGCCATTCTGGATAAGCGTTAGGAGCCGCAGAATTGCGAAAAATTTTTTGCCTTATCAACCATTTCTTGGCTTCAAACTCCAATATCTCGCGAACGGATTGACCTAACCCAAAAATTCCTATTGCATCTGAAAGTAGAAACTCGCCCGATTACAGCGGTACGTGTATTTTTTCCCAAGGCCAATCTGGTTAAGCGTTTGGAGCAGCAGAAGTGCGAAAAATTTGTTGTCTTCTCAACCATTTCTTAGCTTCAAAATCCCATATCTCGCGAACGGATTGACCTAACCCAGAAATTCCTACTGCATCTGAAAGTAGAAAATCGCCCGATTACAGCGGTATGTGCATTTTTTCCCTAGGCCATTCTGGTTAAGCGTTTGGGAGCAGCAGAATTGCGAAATTTTTTTGCCTTCTCAACCATTTCTTGGCTTCAAACTCCCATATCTCGCGAACGGATTGACCTAACCCAAAAATTCCTACTGCATCTGAAAGTAGAAAATTGCCTGATTACAGCGGTATGTGTATTTTTTCCCTAGGCCATTCTGGTTAAGCGTTTGGAGCAGCAGAATTGCGAAATTTTTTTGCCTTATCAACCATTTCTTGGCTTCAAACTCCCATACCTCGCGAACGGATTGACCTAACCCAAAAATTCCTATTGCATCTGAAAGTAGAAAACTCGCCCGATTACAGCGGTACGTGTATTTTTTCCCAAGGCCAATCTGGTTAAGCGTTTGGAGCAGCAGAAGTGCGAAAAATTTGTTGTCTTCTCAACCATTTCTTAGCTTCAAAATCCCATATCTCGCGAACGGATTGACCTAACCCAAAAAATTCCTACTGCATCTGAAAGTAGAAAATCGCCCGATTACAGCGGTATGTGTATTTTTTCCCTAGGCCATTCTGGTTAAGCTTTTGGAGCAGCAGAATTGCGAAATTTTTTTGCCTTCTCAACCATTTCTTGGCTGCAAACTCCCATATCTCGCGAACGGATTGACCTAACCCAAAAATTCCTACTGCATCTGAAAGTAGAAAATCGCCCCGATTACAGCGGTATGTGTATTTTTTCCCTAGGCCATTCTGGTTTAAGCGTTTGGAGCAGCAGAATTGCGAAATTTCTTTGCCTCCTCAACCATTTCTTGGCTTCAAACTCCCATATCTCGCGAACGGATTGACCTAACCCAAAAATTCCTATTGCATCTGAAAGTAGAAACTCGCCCGATTACAGCGGTACGTGTATTCTTTCCCTAGGCCATTCTGGTTAAGCGTTTGGAGCAGCAGAATTGCGAAAAATTTTTTGCCTTCTCAACCATTTCTTGTCTTCAAACTTCCATATCTCGCGAACGGATTGACCTAACCCAAAAATTCCTATTGCATTTGAAAGTAGAAACTCGCCCGATTACAAAGGTACGTGTATTTTTCCCTTAGGCCATTCTGGTTAAGCGATTGGAGCAGCAAAAGTGCGAAAAATTTATTGCCTTGTCAACCATTTCTTAGCTTCAAAGTCCCATATCTCGCGAACGGATTGACCTAACCCAAAAATTCCTATTGCATCTGAAAGTAGAAACTCGCCCGATTACAACGGTATGTGTATTTTTTCCCAAGTCCATTCTGGTTAAGCGTTTGGAGCAGCAGAATTGCGAAAAATTTGTTGTCTTCTCAACCATTTCTTAGCTTCAAAATCCCATATCTCGCGAACGGATTGACCTAACCCAAAAATTCCTATTGCATCTGAAAGTAGAAAATCGCCCGATTACAGCGGTATGTGTATTTTTTCCCTAGGGCATTCTGGTTAAGCGTTTGGAGCAGCAGAATTGCGAAATTTTTTTGCCTTCTCAACCATTTCTTGGCTTCAAACTCCCATATCTCGCGAACGGATTGGCCTAACCCAAAAATTCCTACTGCATCTGAAAGTAGAGAATTGCCTGATTACAGCGGTATGTGTATTTTTTCCCTAGGCCATTCTGGTTAAGCGTTTGGAGCAGCAGAATTGCGAAATTTTTTTGCCTTCTCAACCATTTCTTGGCTTCAAACTCCCATATTTCGCGATCGGATTGACCTGACCCAAAAATTCCTATTGCGTCTGAAAGTAGAAACTCGCCCGCTTACAACGGTATGTGTATTTTTTCCCTAGGCCATTCTGGTTAAGCGTTAGGAGCCGCAGAATTGCGAAAAATTTTTTGCGTTATCAACCATTTCTTGGCTTCAAACTCCCATATCTCGCGAACGGATTGACCTAACCCAAAAATTCCTATTGCATCTGAAAGTAGAAACTCGCCCGATTACAGCGGTACGTGTATTTTTTCCCAAGGCCAATCTGGTTAAGCGTTTGGAGCAGCAGAACTGCGAAAAATTTGTTGTCTTCTCAACCATTTCTTAGATTCAAAATCCCATATCTCGCGAACGGATTGACCTAACCCAAAAATTCCTACTGCATCTGAAAGTAGAAAATCGCCCGATTACAGCGGTATGTGTATTTTTTCCCTAGGCCATTCTGGTTAAGCGTTTGGAGCAGCAGAATTGCGAAATTTTTTTGCCTTCTCAACCATTTCTTGGCTTCAAACTCCCATATCTCGCGAACGGATTGACCTAACCCAAAAATTCCTACTGCATCTGAAAGTAGAAAATCGCCCGATTACAGCGGTATGTGTATTTTGTCCCTAGGCCATTCTGGTTAAGCGTTTGGAGCAGCAGAATTGCGAAATTTTTTTGCCTCCTCAACCATCTCTTGGCTTCAAACTCCCATATCTCGCGAACGGATTGACCTAACCCAAAAATTCCTATTGCATCCGCAAGTAGAAACTCGCCCGATTACAGCGGTACGTGTATTTTTTCCCTAGGCCATTCTGGTTAAGCGTTTGGAGCAGCAGAATTGCGAAAAATTTTTTGCCTTCTCAACCATTTCTTGTCTTCAAACTTCCATATCTCGCGAACGGATTGACCTAACCCAAAAATTCCTATTGCATTTGAAAGAAGAAACTCGCCCGATTACAACGGTACGTGTATTTTTCCCTTAGGCCATTCTGGTTAAGCGATTGGAGCAGCAGAAGTGCGAAAAATTTGTTGTGTTCTCAACCATTTCTTAGCTTCAAACTCCCATATCTCGCGAACGGATTGACCTAACCCAAAAATTCCTGTTGCATCTGAATGTAGAAACTCGCGCGATTACAACGGTATGTGTATTTTTTCCCTAGGCCATTCTGGTTAAGCGTTTGGAGCAGCAGAATTGCGAAAAATTTTTTGCCTTCTCAACCATTTCTTGGCTTCAAACTCCCATATCTCGCGAACGGATTGACCTAACCCAAAAATTCCTGTTGCGTCTGAAAGTGGAAACTCGCCCGATTACAACGGTATGTGTATTTTTTCCCTAGGCCATTCTGGCTAAGCGTTTGGAGCAGCAGAATTGCGAAAAATTTTTTGCCTTCTCAACCATTTCTTGGCTTCAAACTCCCATATCTCGCGAACGGATTGAGCTAACCCAAAAATTCCTGTTGCGTCTGAAAGTAGAAACTCGCCCGATTACAACGGTATGTGTATTTTTTCCCTAGGCCATTCTGGTTAAGCATTTGGAGCAGCAGAAGTGCGAAAAATTTGTTGTCTTCTCAACCATTTCTTAGCTTCAAACTCCCATATCTCGCGAACGGATTGACCTAACCCAAAAATTCCTACTGCATCTGAAAGTAGAAAATCGCCCGATTACAGCGGTATGTGTATTTTTTCCCTAGGCCATTCTGGTTAAGCGTTTGGAGCAGCAGAATTGCGAAATTTTTTTGCCTTCTCAACCATTTCTTTGCTTCAAACTCCCATATCTCGCGAACGGATTGACCTAACCCAAAAATTCCTACTGCATCTGAAAGTAGAAAATCGCCCGATTACAGCGGTATGTGTATTTTTTCCCTAGGCCATTCTGGTTAAGCGTTTGGAGCAGCAGAATTGCGAAATTTTTTTGCCTTCTCAACCATTTCTTGGCTTCAAACTCCCATATCTCGCGAACGGATTGACCTAACCCAAAAATTCCTACTGCATCTGAAAGTAGAAAATCGCCCGATTACAGCGGTATGTGTATTTTTTTCCTAGGCCATTCTGGTTAAGCGTTTGGAGCAGCAGAATTGCGAAATTTTTTTGCCTCCTCAACCATTTCTTGGCTTCAAACTCCCATATCTCGCGAACGGATTGACCTAACCCAAAAATTCCTATTGCATCTGAAAGTAGAAACTCGCCCGATTACAGCGGTACGTGTATTTTTTCCCTAGGCCATTCTGGTTAAGCGTTTGGAGCAGCAGAATTGCGAAAAATTTTTTGCCTTCTCAACCATTTCTTGTCTTCAAACTTCCATATCTCGCGAACGGATTGACCTAACCCAAAAATTCGTATTGCATTTGAAAGTAGAAACTCGCCCGATTACAAAGGTACGTGTATTTTTCCCTTAGGCCATTCTGGTTAAGCGATTGGAGCAGCAAAAGTGCGAAAAATTTATTGCCTTGTCAACCATTTCTTAGCTTCAAAGTCCCATATCTCGCGAACGGATTGACCTAACCCAAAAATTCCTATTGCATCTGAAAGTAGAAACTCGCCCGATTACAACGGTATGTGTATTTTTTCCCAAGTCCATTCTGGTTAAGCGTTTGGAGCAGCAGAAGTGCGAAAAATTTGTTGTCTTCTCAACCATTTCTTTGCTTCAAACTCCCATATCTCGCGAACAGATTGACCTAACCCAAAAATTCCTGTTGCGTCTGAAAGTAGAAACTCGCCCGATTACAACGGTATGTGTATTTTTTCCCTAGGCCATTCTGGTTACGCGTTTGGAGCAGCAGAATTGCGAAAAATTTTTTGCCTTATCAACCATTTCTTGGCTTCAAACTCCCATATCTCGCGAACGGATTGACCTATCCCAAAAATTCCTATTGCATCTGAAAGTAGAAACTCGCCCGATTACAGCGGTACGTGTATTTTTTCCCAAGGCCAATCTGGTTAAGCGTTTGGAGCAGCAGAACTGCGAAAAATTTGTTGTCTTCTCAACCATTTCTTAGATTCAAAATCCCATATCTCGCGAACGGATTGACCTAACCCAAAAATTCCTACTGCACCTGAAAGTAGAAAATCGCCCGATTACAGCGGTATGTGTATTTTTTCCCTAGGCCATTCTGGTTAAGCGTTTGGAGCAGCAGAATTGCGAAATTTTTTTGCCTTCTCAACCATTTCTTGGCTTCAAACTCCCATATCTCGCGAACGGATTGACCTAACCCAAAAATTCCTACTGCATCTGAAAGTAGAAAATCGCCCGATTACAGCGGTATGTGTATTTTTTCCCTAGGCCATTCTGGTTAAGCGTTTGGAGCAGCAGAATTGCGAAATTTTTTTGCCTTCTCAACCATTTCTTGGCTTCAAACTCCCATATCTCGCGAACGGATTGACCTAACCCAAAAATTCCTATTGCATCTGCAAGTAGAAACTCGCCCGATTACAGCGGTACGTGTATTTTTTCCCTAGGCCATTCTGGTTAAGCGTTTGGAGCAGCAGAATTGCGAAAAATTTTTTGCCTTCTCAACCATTTCTTGTCTTCAAACTTCCATATCTCGCGAACGGATTGACCTAACCCAAAAATTCCTATTGCATTTGAAAGAAGAAACTCGCCCGATTACAACGGTACGTGTATTTTTCCCTTAGGCCATTCTGGTTAAGCGATTGGAGCAGCAGAAGTGCGGAAAATTTGTTGTGTTCTCAACCATTTCTTAGCTTCAAACTCCCATATCTCGCGAACGGATTGACCTAACCCAAAAATTCCTGTTGCATCTGAATGTAGAAACTCGCCCGATTACAACGGTATGTGTATTTTTTCCCTAGGCCATTCTGGTTAAGCGTTTGGAGCAGCAGAATTGCGAAAAATTTTTTGCCTTCTCAACCATTTCTTGGCTTCAAACTCCCATATCTCGCGAACGGATTGACCTAACCCAAAAATTCCTGTTGCGTCTGAAAGTAGAAACTCGCCCGATTACAACGGTATGTGTATTTTTTCCCTAGGCCATTCTGGCTAAGCGTTTGGAGCAGCAGAATTGCGAAAAATTTTTTGCCTTCTCAACCATTTCTTGGCTTCAAACTCCCATATCTCGCGAACGGATTGACCTAACCCAAAAATTCCTGTTGCGTCTGAAAGTAGAAACTCGCCCGATTACAACGGTATGTGTATTTTTTCCCTAGGCCATTCTGGTTAAGCATTTGGAGCAGCAGAAGTGCGAAAAATTTGTTGTCTTCTCAACCATTTCTTAGATTCAAACTCCCATATCTCGCGAACGGATTGACCTAACCCAAAAATTCCTGTTGCATCTGAAAGTAGAAACTCGCCCGATTACAACGGTATGTGTATTTTTTCCCTAGGCCATTCTGGTTAAGCGTTTGGAGTAGCAGAATTGCGAAAAATTTTTTGCCTTCTCAACCATTTCTTGGCTTCAAACTCCCATATCTCGCGAACGGATTGACCTAACCCAAAAATTCCTGTTGCGTCTGAAAGTAGGAACTCGCCCAATTACAACGGTATGTGTATTTTTTCCCTAGGCCATTCTGGTTAAGCGTTTGGAGCAGCAGAATTGCGAAAAATTTTTTGCCTTCTCAACCATTTCTTGGCTTCAAACTCCCATATCTCGCGAACGGATTGACCTAACCCAAAAATTCCTGTTGCGCCTGAAAATAGAAACTCGCCCGATTGCAACGGTATGTGTATTTTTCCCCTAGGCCATTCTGGTTAAGCGTTTGGAGTAGCAGAATTGCGAAAAATTTTTTGCCTTCTCAACCATTTCTTGGCTTCAAACTCCCATATCTCGCGAACGGATTGACCTAACCCAAAAATTCCTGTTGCGTCTGAAAGTAGAAACTCGCCCAATTACAACGGTATGTCTATTTTTTCCCTAGGCCATTTTGGTTAAGCGTTTGGAGCAGCAGAATTGCGAAAAATTTTTTGCCTTCTCAACCATTTCTTGGCTTCAAACTCCCATATTTCGCGAACGGATTGACCTAACCCAAAAATTCCTGTTGCATCTGAAAGTAGAAACTCGCCCGATTACAGCGGTACGTGTATTTTTTCCCTAGGCCATTCTGGTTAAGCGTTTGGAGCAGCAGAATTGCGAAAAATTTTTTGCCTTCTCAACCATTTCTTGGATTCAAACTCCCATATCTCGCGAAAGGATTGACCTAACCCAAAAATTCCTATTGCATCTGAAAGTAGAAACTCGCCCGATTACAACGGTATGTGTATTTTTTCCCTAGGCCATTCTGGTTAAGCGTTTGGAGCAGTAGAATTGCGAAAAATTTTTTGCCTTCTCAACCATTTCTTGGCTTCAAACTCCCATATCTCGCGAACGGACTGACCTAACCCAAAAATTCCTGTTTCGCCTGAAAGTAGAAACTCGCCCGATTACAACGGTATGTGTATTTTTTCCGTAGGCCATTCTGGTTAAGCGTTTGGAGCAGCAGAATTGCGAAAAATTTTTTGCCTTCTCAACCATTTCTTGGTTTCAAACTCCCATATCTCGCGAACGGATTGACCTAACCCAAAAATTCCTGTTGCATCTGAAAGTAGAAACTCGCCCGATTACAACGGTATGTGTATTTTTTCCCTAGGCCATTCTGGTTAAGCGTTTGGAGCAGCAGAATTGCGAAAAATTTTTTGCCTTCTCAACCATTTCTTGGCTTCAAACTCCCATATCTCGCGAACGGACTGACCTAACCCAAAAATTCCTGTTGCGCCTGAAAGTAGAAACTCGCCCGATTACAACGGTATGTGTATTTTTTCCGTAGGCCATTCTGGTTAAGCGTTTGGAGCAGCAGAATTGCGAAAAATTTTTTGCCTTCTCAACCATTTCTTGGCTTCAAACTCCCATATCTCGCGAACGGACTGACCTAACCCAAAAATTCCTGTTGCGCCTGAAAGTAGAAACTCGCCCGATTACAACGGTATGTGTATTTTTTCCGTAGGCCATTCTGGTTAAGCGTTTGGAGCAGCAGAATTGCGAAAAATTTTTTGCCTTCTCAACCATTTCTTGGTTTCAAACTCCCATATCTCGCGAACGGATTGACCTAACCCAAAAATTCCTGTTGCATCTGAAAGTAGAAACTCGCCCGATTACAACGGTATGTGTATTTTTTCCCTAGGCCATTCTGGTTAAGCGTTTGGAGCACCAGAATTGCGAAAAATTTTTTGCCTTCTCAACCATTTCTTGGCATCAAACTCCCATATCTCGCGAACGGATTGACCTAACCCAAAAATTCCTATTGCATCTGAAAGTAGAAACTCGCGCGATTACAACGGAATGTGTCTTTTTTCCCTAGGCCATCCTGGTTAAGCGTTTGGAGCAGCAGAATTGCGAAAAATTTTTTGCCTTCTCAACCATTTCATGGCTTCAAACTCCCATATCTCGCGAACGGATTGACCTAACCCAAAAATTCCTATTGCATCTGAAAGTAGAAACTCGCCCGATTACAACGGTATGTGTATGTCTTCCCTAGGCAATTCTGGTTAAGCGTTTGGAGCAGCAGAATTGCGAAAAATTTTTTGCCTTCTCAACCATTTCTTGGCATCAAACTCCCATATCTCGCGAACGGATTGACCTAACCCAAAAATTCCTATTGCATCTGAAAGTAGAAACTCGCGCGATTACAACGGTATGTGTCTTTTTTCCCTAGGCTATCCTGGTTAAGCGTTTGGAGCAGCAGAATTGCGAAAAATTTTTTGCCTTCTCAACCATTTCATGGCTTCAAACTTCCATATCTCGCGAACGGATTGACCTAACCCAAAAATTCCTATTGCATCTGAAAGTAGAAACTCGCCCGATTACAACGGTATGTGTATGTCTTCCCTAGGGCATTCTGGTTAAGTGTTTGGAGCAGGAGAATTGCGAAAAATTTTTTGCCTTCTCAACCATATCTTGGCTTCAAACGCCCATATCTCGCAAACGGATTGACCAAACCCAAAAATTCCTGCTGCGTCTGAAATTAGAAACTCGCCCGATTACAACGGTATGCGTATTTATTCCCTAGGCCATTCTGGTTAAGCGTTTGCAGCAGCAGAATTGCGAAAAATTTGTTCTGTTCTCAACCATTTCTTAGCTTCAAACTCCCATACCCCGCGAACGGATTGTCCTAACCCAAAAATTCGTATTGCATCTGAAAGTAGAAACTCGCCCGATTACAACGGTATGTGTATTTTTTCCCAAGTCCATTCTGGTTAAGCGTTTGGAGCAGCAGAAGTGCGAAAAATTTATTGCCTTGTCAACCATTTCTTAGCTTCAAAGTCCGATATCTCGCGAACGGATTGACCTAACCCAAAAATTCCTATTGCATCTGAAAGTAGAAACTCGCCCGATTACAACGGTATGTGTATTTTTTCCCAAGTCCATTCTGGTTAAGCGTTTGGAGAAGCAGAAGTGCGAAAAATTTGTTGTCTTCTCAACCATTTCTTTGCTTCAAACTCCCATATCTCGCGATCGGATTGACCTAACCCAAAAATTCCTATTGCGTCTGAAAGTAGAAACTCGCCCGATTACAACGGTATGTGTATTTTTTCCCTAGGCCATTCTGGTTAAGCGTTTGGAGTAGCAGAATTGCGAAAAATTTTTTGCCTTCTCAACCATTTCTTGGTTTCAAACTCCCATATCTCGCGAACGGATTGACCTAATCCAAAAATTCCTGTTGCATCTGAAAGTAGAAACTCGCCCGATTACAACGGTATGTGTATTTTTTCCCTAGGCCATTCTGGTTAAGCGTTTGGAGCAGCAGAATTGCGAAAAATTTTTTGCCTTCTCAACCATTTCTTGGCATCAAACTCCCATATCTCGCGAACGGATTGACCTAACCCAAAAATTCCTATTGCATCTGAAAGTAGAAACTCGCGCGATTACAACGGTATGTGTCTTTTTTCCCTAGGCCATCCTGGTTAAGCGTTTGGAGCAGCAGAATTGCGAAAAATTTTTTGCCTTCTCAACCATTTCATGGCTTCAAACTCCCATATCTCGCGAACGGATTGACCTAACTCAAAAATTCCTATTGATCTGAAAGTAGAAACTCGCCCGATTACAACGGTATGTGTATGTCTTCCCTAGGCCATTCTGGTTAAGCGTTTGGAGCAGCAGAATTGCGAAAAATTTTTTGCCTTCTCAACCATTTCTTGGCATCAAACTCCCATATCTCGCGAACGGATTGACCTAACCCAAAAATTCCTATTGCATCTGAAATTAGAAACTCGCCCGATTACAACGGTATGCGTATTTATTCCCTAGGCCATTCTGGTTAAGCGTTTGCAGCAGCAGAATTGCGAAAAATTTATTGCCTTGTCAACCATTTCTTAGCTTCAAAATCCGATATCTCGCGAACGGATTGACCTAACCCAAAAATTCCTATTGCATCTGAAAGTAGAAACTCGCCCGATTACAACGGTATGTGTATGTCTTCCCTAGGGCATTCTGGTTAAGTGTTTGGAGCAGGAGAATTGCGAAAAATTTTTTGCCTTCTCAACCATTTCTTGGCATCAAACTCCCATATCCCGCGAACGGATTGTCCTAACCCAAAAATTCGTATTGCATCTGAAAGTAGAAACTCGCCCGATTACAACGGTATGTGTATTTTTTCCCAAGTCCATTCTGGTTAAGCGTTTGGAGCAGCAGAAGTGCGAAAAATTTATTGCCTTGTCAACCATTTCTTAGCTTCAAAGTCCGATATCTCGCGAACGGATTGACCTAACCCAAAAATTCCTATTGCATCTGAAAGTAGAAACTCGCCCGATTACAACGGTATGTGTATTTTTTCCCAAGTCCATTCTGGTTAAGCGTTTGGAGCAGCAGAAGTGCGAAAAATTTGTTGTCTTCTCAACCATTTCTTTGCTTCAAACTCCCATATCTCGCGATCGGATTGACCTAACCCAAAAATTCCTGTTGCATCTGAATGTAGAAACTCGCCCGATTACAACGGTATGTGTATTTTTTCCCTAGGCCATTCTGGTTAAGCGTTTGGAGCAGCAGAATTGCGAAAAATTTTTTGCCTTCTCAACCATTTCTTGGCTTCAAACTCCCATATCTCGCGAACGGATTGACCTAACCCAAAAATTCCTGTTGCGTCTGAAAATAGAAACTCGCCCGATTGCAACGGTATGTGTATTTTTCCCCTAGGCCATTCTGGTTAAGCGTTTGGAGTAGCAGAATTGCGAAAAATTTTTTGCCTTCTCAACCATTTCTTGGCTTCAAACTCCCATATCTCGCGAACGGATTGACCTAACCCAAAAATTCCTGTTGCGTCTGAAAGTAGAAACTCGCCCAATTACAACGGTATGTCTATTTTTTCCCTAGGCCATTTTGGTTAAGCGTTTGGAGCAGCAGAATTGCGAAAAATTGTTTGCCTTCTCAACCATTTCTTGGCTTCAAACTCCCATATTTCGCGAACGGATTGACCTAACCCAAAAATTCCTGTTGCATCTGAAAGTAGAAACTCGTCCGATTACAGCGGTACGTGTATTTTTTCCCTAGGCCATTCTGGTTAAGCGTTTGGAGCAGCAGAATTGCGAAAAATTTTTTGCCTTCTCAACCATTTCTTGGATTCAAACTCCCATATCTCGCGAAAGGATTGACCTAACCCAAAAATTCCTATTGCATCTGAAAGTAGAAACTCGCCCGATTACAACGGTATGTGTATTTTTTCCCTAGGCCATTCTGGTTAAGCGTTTGGAGCAGCAGAATTGCGAAAAATTTTTTGCCTTCTCAACCATTTCTTGGCTTCAAACTCCCATATCTCGCGAACGGACTGACCTAACCCAAAAATTCCTGTTTCGCCTGAAAGTAGAAACTCGCCCGATTACAACGGTATGTGTATTTTTTCCGTAGGCCATTCTGGTTAAGCGTTTGGAGCAGCAGAATTGCGAAAAATTTTTTGCCTTCTCAACCATTTCTTGGTTTCAAACTCCCATATCTCGCGAACGGATTGACCTAACCCAAAAATTCCTGTTGCATCTGAAAGTAGAAACTCGCCCGATTACAACGGTATGTGTATTTTTTCCCTAGGCCATTCTGGTTAAGCGTTTGGAGCAGCAGAATTGCGAAAAATTTTTTGCCTTCTCAACCATTTCTTGGCTTCAAACTCCCATATCTCGCGAACGGACTGACCTAACCCAAAAATTCCTGTTGCGCCTGAAAGTAGAAACTCGCCCGATTACAACGGTATGTGTATTTTTTCCGTAGGCCATTCTGGTTAAGCGTTTGGAGCAGCAGAATTGCGAAAAATTTTTTGCCTTCTCAACCATTTCTTGGCTTCAAACTCCCATATCTCGCGAACGGACTGAACTAACCCAAAAATTCCTGTTGCGCCTGAAAGTAGAAACTCGCCCGATTACAACGGTATGTGTATTTTTTCCGTAGGCCATTCTGGTTAAGCGTTTGGAGCAGCAGAATTGCGAAAAATTTTTTGCCTTCTCAACCATTTCTTGGTTTCAAACTCCCATATCTCGCGAACGGATTGACCTAACCCAAAAATTCCTGTTGCATCTGAAAGTAGAAACTCGCCCGATTACAACGGTATGTGTATTTTTTCCCTAGGCCATTCTGGTTAAGCGTTTGGAGCAGCAGAATTGCGAAAAATTTTTTGCCTTCTCAACCATTTCTTGGCATCAAACTCCCATATCTCGCGAACGGATTGACCTAACCCAAAAATTCCTATTGCGTCTGAAAGTAGAAACTCGCCCGATTACAACGGTATGTGTATTTTTTCCCTAGGCCATTCTGGTTAAGCGTTTGGAGTAGCAGAATTGCGAAAAATTTTTTGCCTTCTCAACCATTTCTTGGCTTCAAACTCCCATATCTCGCGAACGGATTGACCTAACCCAAAAATTCCTGTTGCGTCTGAAAGTAGAAACTCGCCCAATTACAACGGTATGTCTATTTTTTCCCTAGGCCATTTTGGTTAAGCGTTTGGAGCAGCAGAATTGCGAAAAATTTTTTGCCTTCTCAACCATTTCTTGGCTTCAAACTCCCATATTTCGCGAACGGATTGACCTAACCCAAAAATTCCTATTGCATCTGAAAGTAGAAACTCGCCCGATTACAGCGGTACGTGTATTTTTTCCCTAGGCCATTCTGGTTAAGCGTTTGGAGCAGCAGAATTGCGAAATTTTTTTGCCTTCTCAACCATTTCTTGGCTTCAAACTCCCATATCTCGCGAACGGATTGACCTAACCCAAAAATTCCTACTGCATCTGAAAGTAGAAAATCGCCCGATTACAGCGGTATGTGTATTTTTTCCCTAGGCCATTCTGGTTAAGGGTTTGGAGCAGCAGAATTGCGAAATTTTTTTGCCTCCTCAACCATTTCTTGGCTTCAAACTCCCATATCTCGCGAACGGATTGACCTAACCCAAAAATTCCTATTGCATCTGAAAGTAGAAACTCGCCCGATTACAGCGGTACGTGTGTTTTTTCCCTAGGCCATTCTGGTTAAGCGTTTGGAGCAGCAGAATTGCGAAAAATTTTTTGCCTTCTCAACCATTTCTTGTCTTCAAACTTCCATATCTCGCGAACGGATTGACCTAACCCAAAAATTCGTATTGCATTTGAAAGTTGAAACTCGCCCGATTACAAAGGTACGTGTATTTTTCCCTTAGGCCATTCTGGTTAAGCGATTGGAGCAGCAAAAGTGCGAAAAATTTATTGCCTTGTCAACCATTTCTTAGCTTCAAAGTCCCATATCTCGCGAACGGATTGACCTAACCCAAAAATTCCTATTGCATCTGAAAGTAGAAACTCGCCCGATTACAACGGTACGTGTATTTTTTCCCAAGTCCATTCTGGTTAAGCGTTCGGAGCAGCAGAAGTGCGAAAAATTTGTTGTCTTCTCAACCATTTCTTTGCTTCAAACTCCCATATCTTGCGAACAGATTGACCTAACCCAAAAATTCCTGTTGCGTCTGAAAGTAGAAACTCGCCCGATTACAACGGTATGTGTATTTTTTCCCTAGGCCATTCTGGTTAAGCGTTTGGAGCAGCAGAATTGCGAAAAATTTTTTGCCTTCTCAACCATTTCTTGGCTTCAAACTCCCATATCTCGCGATCGGATTGACCTAACCCAAAAATTCCTATTGCGTCTGAAAGTAGAAACTCGCCCGATTACAACGCTATGTGTATTTTTTCCCTAGGCCATTCTGGTTAAGCGTTAGGAGCCGCAGAATTGCGAAAAATTTTTTGCCTTATTAACCATTTCTTGGCTTCAAACTCCCATATCTCGCGAACGGATTGACCTAACCCAAAAATTCCTATTGCATCTGAAAGTAGAAACTCGCCCGATTACAGCGGTACGTGTATTTTTTCCCAAGGCCAATCTGGTTAAGCGTTTGGAGCAGCAGAACTGCGAAAAATTTGTTGTCTTCTCAACCATTTCTTAGATTCAAAATCCCATATCTCGCGAACGGATTGACCTAACCCAAAAATTCCTACTGCATCTGAAAGTAGAAAATCGCCCGATTACAGCGGTATGTGTATTTTTTCCCTAGGCCATTCTGGTTAAGCGTTTGGAGCAGCAGAATTGCGAAATTTTTTTGCCTTCTCAACCATTTCTTGGCTTCAAACTCCCATATCTCGCGAACAGATTGACCTAACCCAAAAATTCCTACTGCATCTGAAAGTAGAAAATCGCCCGATTACAGCGGTATGTGTATTTTTTCCCTAGGCCATTCTGGTTAAGCGTTTGGAGCAGCAGAATTGCGAAATTTTTTTGCCTTCTCAACCATTTCTTGGCTTCAAACTCCCATATCTCGCGAACGGATTAACCTAACCCAAAAATTCCTATTGCATCTGCAAGTAGAAACTCGCCCGATTACAGCGGTACGTGTATTTTTTCCCTAGGCCATTCTGGTTAAGCGTTTGGAGCAGCAGAATTGCGAAAAATTTTTTGCCTTCTCAACCATTTCTTGTCTTCAAACTTCCATATCTCGCGAACGGATTGACCTAACCCAAAAATTCCTATTGCATTTGAAAGAAGAAACTCGCCCGATTACAACGGTACGTGTATTTTTCCCTTAGGCCATTCTGGTTAAGCGATTGGAGCAGCAGAAGTGCGAAAAATTTGTTGTGTTCTCAACCATTTCTTAGCTTCAAACTCCCATATCTCGCGATCGGATTGACCTAACCCAAAAATTCCTGTTGCATCTGAATGTAGAAACTCGCCCGATTACAACGGTATGTGTATTTTTTCCCTAGGCCATTCTGGTTAAGCGTTTGGAGCAGCAGAATTGCGAAAAATTTTTTGCCTTCTCAACCATTTCTTGGCTTCAAACTCCCATATCTCGCGAACGGATTGACCTAACCCAAAAATTCCTGTTGCGTCTGAAAGTAGAAACTCGCCCGATTACAACGGTATGTGTATTTTTTCCGTAGGCCATTCTGGCTAAGCGTTTGGAGCAGCAGAATTGCGAAAAATTTTTTGCCTTCTCAACCATTTCTTGGCTTCAAACTCCCATATCTCGCGAACGGATTGACCTAACCCAAAAATTCCTGTTGCGTCTGAAAGTAGAAACTAGCCCGATTACAACGGTATGTGTATTTTTTCCCTAGGCCATTCTGGTTAAGCATTTGGAGCAGCAGAATTGCGAAAAATTTGTTGTCTTCTCAACCATTTCTTAGCTTCAAACTCCCATATCTCGCGAACGGATTGACCTAACCCAAAAATTCCTGTCGCATCTGAAAGTAGAAACTCGCCCGATTACAACGGTATGTGTATTTTTTCCCTAGGCCATTCTGGTTAAGCGTTTGGAGTAGCAGAATTGCGAAAAATTTTTTGCCTTCTCAACCATTTCTTGGCTTCAATCTTCCATATCTCGCGAACGGATTGACCTAACCCAAAAATTCCTATTGTATTTGAAAGAAGAAACTCGCCCGATTACAACGGTACGTGTATTTTTCCCTTAGGCCATTCTGGTTAAGCGATTGGAGCAGCAGAAGTGCGAAAAATGTGTTGTGTTCTCAACCATTTCTTAGCTTCAAACTCCCATATCTCGCGAACGGATTGACCTAACCCAAAAATTCCTGTTGCATCTGAAAGTAGAAACTCGCCCGATTACAACGGTATGTGTATTTTTTCCCTAGGCTATCCTGGTTAAGCGTTTGGAGCAGCAGAATTGCGAAAAATTTTTTGCCTTCTCAACCATTTCATGGCTTCAAACTCCCATATCTCGCGAACGGATTGACCTAACCCAAAAATTCCTATTGCGTCTGAAAGTAGAAACTCGCCCGATTACAGCGGTATGTGTATGTCTTCCCTAGGGCATTCTGGTTAAGTGTTTGGAGCAGGAGAATTGCGAAAAATTTTTTGCCTTCTCAACCATATCTTGGCTTCAAACGCCCATATCTCGCAAACGGATTGACCAAACCCAAAAATTCCTGCTGCGTCTGAAATTAGAAACTCGCCCGATTACAACGGTATGCGTATTTATTCCCTAGGCCATTCTGGTTAAGCGTTTGCAGCAGCAGAATTGCGAAAAATTTGTTCTGTTCTCAACCATTTCTTAGCTTCAAACTCCCATATCCCGCGAACGGATTGTCCTAACCCAAAAATTCGTATTGCATCTGAAAGTAGAAACTCGCCCGATTACAACGGTATGTGTATTTTTTCCCAAGTCCATTCTGGTTAAGCGTTTGGAGCAGCAGAAGTGCGAAAAATTTATTGCCTTGTCAACCATTTCTTAGCTTCAAAGTCCGATATCTCGCGAACGGATTGACCTAACCCAAAAATTCCTATTGCATCTGAAAGTAGAAACTCGCCCGATTACAACGGTATGTGTATTTTTTCCCAAGTCCATTCTGGTTAAGCGTTTGGAGCAGCAGAAGTGCGAAAAATTTGTTGTCTTCTCAACCATTTCTTTGCTTCAAACTCCCATATCTCGCGATCGGATTGACCTAACCCAAAAATTCCTATTGCGTCTGAAAGTAGAAACTCGCCCGATTACAACGGTATGTGTATTTTTTCCCTAGGCCATTCTGGTTAAGCGTTTGGAGTAGCAGAATTGCGAAAAATTTTTTGCCTTCTCAACCATTTCTTGGCTTCAAACTCCCATATCTCGCGAACGGATTGACCTAACCCAAAAATTCCTGTTGCGTCTGAAAGTAGAAACTCGCCCAATTACAACGGTATGTCTATTTTTTCCCTAGGCCATTTTGGTTAAGCGTTTGGAGCAGCAGAATTGCGAAAAATTTTTTCCTTCTCAACCATTTCTTGGCTTCAAACTCCCATATTTCGCGAACGGATTGACCTAACCCAAAAATTCCTATTGCATCTGAAAGTAGAAACTCGCCCGATTACAGCGGTACGTGTATTTTTTCCCTAGGCCATTCTGGTTAAGCGTTTGGAGCAGCAGAATTGCGAAAAATTTTTTGCCTTCTCAACCATTTCTTGTCTTCAAACTTCCATATCTCGCGAACGGATTGACCTAACCCAAAAATTCGTATTGCATTTGAAAGTTGAAACTCGCCCGATTACAAAGGTACGTGTATTTTTCCCTTAGGCCATTCTGGTTAAGCGATTGGAGCAGCAAAAGTGCGAAAAATTTATTGCCTTGTCAACCATTTCTTAGCTTCAAAGTCCCATATCTCGCGAACGGATTGACCTAACCCAAAAATTCCTATTGCATCTGAAAGTAGAAACTCGCCCGATTACAACGGTATGTGTATTTTTTCCCAAGTCCATTCTGGTTAAGCGTTCGGAGCAGCAGAAGTGCGAAAAATTTGTTGTCTTCTCAACCATTTCTTTGCTTCAAACTCCCATATCTCGCGAACAGATTGACCTAACCCAAAAATTCCTGTTGCGTCTGAAAGTAGAAACTCGCCCGATTACAACGGTATGTGTATTTTTTCCCTAGGCCATTCTGGTTAAGCGTTTGGAGCAGCAGAATTGCGAAAAATTTTTTGCCTTCTCAACCATTTCTTGGCTTCAAACTCCCATATCTCGCGATCGGATTGACCTAACCCAAAAATTCCTATTGCGTCTGAAAGTAGAAACTCGCCCGATTACAACGCTATGTGTATTTTTTCCCTAGGCCATTCTGGTTAAGCGTTAGGAGCCGCAGAATTGCGAAAAATTTTTTGCCTTATTAACCATTTCTTGGCTTCAAACTCCCATATCTCGCGAACGGATTGACCTAACCCAAAAATTCCTATTGCATCTGAAAGTAGAAACTCGCCGGATTACAGCGGTACGTGTATTTTTTCCCAAGGCCAATCTGGTTAAGCGTTTGGAGCAGCAGAACTGCGAAAAATTTGTTGTCTTCTCAACCATTTCTTAGATTCAAACTCCCATATCTCGCGAACAGATTGACCTAACCCAAAAATTCCTGTTGCGTCTGAAAGTAGAAACTCGCCCGATTACAACGCTATGTGTATTTTTTCCCTAGGCCATTCTGGTTAAGCGTTAGGAGCCGCAGAATTGCGAAAAATTTTTTGCCTTATTAACCATTTCTTGGCTTCAAACTCCCATATCTCGCGAACGGATTGACCTAACCCAAAAATTCCTATTGCATCTGCAAGTAGAAACTCGCCCGATTACAGCGGTACGTGTATTTTTCCCCTAGGCCATTCTGGTTAAGCGTTTGGAGCAGCAGAATTGCGAAAAATTTTTTGCCTTCTCAACCATTTCTTGTCTTCAAACTTCCATATCTCGCGAACGGATTGACCTAACCCAAAAATTCCTATTGCATTTGAAAGAAGAAACTCGCCCGATTACAACGGTACGTGTATTTTTCCCTTAGGCCATTCTGGTTAAGCGATTGGAGCAGCAGAAGTGCGAAAAATTTGTTGTGTTCTCAACCACTTCTTAGCTTCAAACTCCCATATCTCGCGAACGGATTGACCTAACCCAAAAATTCCTGTTGCATCTGAATGTAGAAACTCGCCCGATTACAACGGTATGTGTATTTTTTCCCTAGGCCATTCTGGTTAAGCGTTTGGAGCAGCAGAATTGCGAAAAATTTTTTGCCTTCTCAACCATTTCTTGGCTTCAAACTCCCATATCTCGCGAACGGATTGACCTAACCCAAAAATTCCTGTTGCGTCTGAAAGTAGAAACTCGCCCGATTACAACGGTATGTGTATTTTTTCCGTAGGCCATTCTGGCTAAGCGTTTGGAGCAGCAGAATTGCGAAAAATTTTTTGCCTTCTCAACCATTTCTTGGCTTCAAACTCCCATATCTCGCGAACGGATTGACCTAACCCAAAAATTCCTGTTGCGTCTGAAAGTAGAAACTAGCCCGATTACAACGGTATGTGTATTTTTTCCCTAGGCCATTCTGGTTAAGCATTTGGAGCAGCAGAAGTGCGAAAAATTTGTTGTCTTCTCAACCATTTCTTAGCTTCAAACTACCATATCTCGCGAACGGATTGACCTAACCCAAAAATTCCTGTTGCATCTGAAAGTAGAAACTCGCCCGATTACAACGGTATGTGTATTTTTTCCCTAGGCCATTCTGGTTAAGCGTTTGGAGTAGCAGAATTGCGAAAAATTTTTTGCCTTCTCAACCATTTCTTGGCTTCAAACTCCCATATCTCGCGAACGGATTGACCTAACCCAAAAATTCCTGTTGCGTCTGAAAGTAGGAACTCGCCCAATTACAACGGTATGTGTATTTTTTCCCTAGGCCGTTCTGGTTAAGCGTTTGGAGCAGCAGAATTGCGAAAAATTTTTTGCCTTCTCAACCATTTCTTGGCTTCAAACTCCCATATCTCGCGATCGGATTGACCTAACCCAAAAATTCCTATTGCGTCTGAAAGTAGAAACTCGCCCGATTACAACGCTATGTGTGTTTTTCCCCTAGGCCATTCTGGTTAAGCGTTAGGAGCCGCAGAATTGCGAAAAATTTTTTGCCTTATCAACCATTTCTTGGCTTCAAACTCCCATATCTCGCGAACGGATTGACCTAACCCAAAAATTCCTATTGCATCTGAAAGTAGAAACTCGCCCGATTACAGCGGTACGTGTATTTTTTCCCAAGGCCAATCTGGTTAAGCGTTTGGAGCAGCAGAACTGCGAAAAATTTGTTGTCTTCTCAACCATTTCTTAGATTCAAAATCCCATATCTCGCGAACGGATTGACCTAACCCAAAAATTCCTACTGCATCTGAAAGTAGAAAATCGCCCGATTACAGCGGTATGTGTATTTTTTCCCTACGCCATTCTGGTTAAGCGTTTGGAGCAGCAGAATTGCGAAAAATTTTTTGCCTTCTCAACCATTTCTTGGCTTCAACCTCCCATATCTCGCGAACGGACTGACCTAACCCAAAAATTCCTGTTGCGCCTGAAAGTAGAAACTCGCCCGATTACAACGGTATGTGTATTTTTTCCGTAGGCCATTCTGGTTAAGCGTTTGGAGCAGCAGAATTGCGAAAAATTTTTTGCCTTCTCAACCATTTCTTGGTTTCAATCTCCCATATCTCGCGAACGGATTGACCTAACCCAAAAATTCCTGTTGCATCTGAAAGTAGAAACTCGCCCGCTTACAACGGTATGTGTATTTTTTCCCTAGGCCATTCTGGTTAAGCGTTTGGAGCAGCAGAATTGCGAAAAATTTTTTGCCTTCTCAACCATTTCTTGGATTCAAACTCCCATATCTCGCGAATGGATTGACCTAACCCAAAAATTCCTATTGCATCTGAAAGTAGAAACTCGCCCGATTACAACGGTACGTGTATTTTTTCCCTAGGCCATTCTGGTTAAGCGTTTGGAGCAGCAGAATTGCGAAAAAATTTTTGCCTTCTCAACCATTTCTTGGCTTCAAACTCCCATATCTCGCGTACGGACTGACCTAACCCAAAAATTCCTGTTGCGCCTGAAAGTAGAAACTCGCCCGATTACAACGGTATGTGTATTTTTTCCGTAGGCCATTCTGGTTAAGCGTTTGGAGTAGCAGAATTGCGAAAAATTTTTTGCCTTCGCAACCATTTCTTGGCTTCAAACTCCCATATCTCGCGAACGGATTGACCTAACCCAAAAATTCCTGTTGCGTCTGAAAGTAGAAACTCGCCCAATTACAACGGTATGTCTATTTTTTCCCTAGGCCATTTTGGTTAAGCGTTTGGAGCAGCAGAATTGCGAAAAATTTTTTGCCTTCTCAAACATTTCTTGGCTTCAAACTCCCATATTTCGCGAACGGATTGACCTAACCCAAAAATTCCTGTTGCATCTGAAAGTAGAAACTCGCCCGATTACAGCGGTACGTGTATTTTTTCCCTAGGCCATTCTGGTTAAGCGTTTGGAGCAGCAGAATTGCGAAAAATTTTTTGCCTTCTCAACCATTTCTTGGATTCAAACTCCCATATCTCGCGAAAGGATTGACCTAACCCAAAAATTCCTATTGCATCTGAAAGTAGAAACTCGCCCGATTACAACGGTATGTGTATTTTTTCCCTAGGCCATTCTGGTTAAGCGTTTGGAGCAGCAGAATTGCGAAAAATTTTTTGCCTTCTCAACCATTTCTTGGCTTCAAACTCCCATATCTCGCGAACGGACTGACCTAACCCAAAAATTCCTGTTGCGCCTGAAAGTAGAAACTCGCCCGATTACAACGGTATGTGTATTTTTTCCGTAGGCCATTCTGGTTAAGCGTTTGGAGTAGCAGAATTGCGAAAAATTTTTTGCCTTCGCAACCATTTCTTGGCTTCAAACTCCCATATCTCGCGAACGGATTGACCTAACCCAAAAATTCCTGTTGCGTCTGAAAGTAGAAACTCGCCCGATTACAACGGTATGTGTATTTTTTCCGTAGGCCATTCTGGTTAAGCGTTTGGAGCAGCAGAATTGCGAAAAATTTTTTGCCTTCTCAACCATTTCTTGGCTTCAAACTAACATATCTCGCGATCGGATTGACCTGACCCAAAAATTCCTATTGCGTGTGAAAGTAGAAACTCGCCCGATTACAACGGTATGTGTATTTTTTCCCTAGGCCATTCTGGTTAAGCGTTAGGAGCCGCAGAATTGCGAAAAATTTTTTGCCTTATCAACCATTTCTTGGCTTCAAACTCCCATATCTCGCGAACGGATTGACCTAACCCAAAAATTCCTATTGCATCTGAAAGTAGAAATTCGCCCGATTACAGCGGTATGTGTAATTTTTCCCTAGGCCATTCTGGTTAAGCGTTTGGAGCAGCAGAATTGCGAAATTTTTTTGCCTTCTCAACCATTTCTTGGCTTCAAACTCCCATATCTCGCGAACGGATTGACCTAACCCAAAAATTCCTACTGCATCTGAAAGTAGAAAATCGCCCGATTACAGCGGTATGTGTATGTCTTCACTAGGGCATTCTGGTTAAGTGTTTGGAGCAGCAGAATTGCGAAAAATTTTTTGCCTTCTCAACCATTTCTTGGCTTCAAACGACCATATCTCGCGAACGGATTGACCAAACCCAAAAATTCCTGCTGCGTCTGAAATTAGAAACTCGCCCGATTACAACGGTATGCGTATTTATTCCCTAGGCCATTCTGGTTAAGCGTTTGGAGCAGCAGAATTGCGAAAAATTTGTTCTGTTCTCAACCATTTCTTAGCTTCAAACTCCCATATCTCGCGAACGGATTGTCCTAACCCAAAAATTCGTATTGCATCTGAAAGTAGAAACTCGCCCGATTACAGTGGTATGTGTATGTCTTCACTAGGGCATTCTGGTTAAGCGTTTGGAGCAGCAGAATTGCGAAAAATTTTTTGCCTTCTCAACCATTTCTTGGTTTCAATCTCCCATATCTCGCGAACGGATTGACCTAACCCAAAAATTCCTGTTGCATCTGAAAGTAGAAACTCGCCCGCTTACAACGGTATGTGTATTTTTTCCCTAGGCCATTCTGGTTAAGCGTTTGGAGCAGCAGAATTGCGAAAAATTTTTTGCCTTCTCAACCATTTCTTGGATTCAAACTCCCATATCTCGCGAATGGATTGACCTAACCCAAAAATTCCTATTGCATCTGAAAGTAGAAACTCGCCCGATTACAACGGTACGTGTATTTTTTCCCTAGGCCATTCTGGTTAAGCGTTTGGAGCAGCAGAATTGCGAAAAATTTTTTGCCTTCTCAACCATTTCTTGGCTTCAAACTCCCATATCTCGCGAACGGACTGACCTAACCCAAAAATTCCTGTTGCGCCTGAAAGTAGAAACTCGCCCGATTACAACGGTATGTGTATTTTTTCCCTAGGCCATTCTGGTTAAGCGTTTGGAGCAGCAGAATTGCGAAAAATTTTTTGCCTTCTCAACCATTTCTTGGCTTCAAACTCCCATATCTCGCGAACGGATTGACCTAACCCAAAAATTCCTGTTGCGTCTGAAAGTAGAAACTCGCCCGATTACAACGGTATGTGTATTTTTTCCGTAGGCCATTCTGGTTAAGCGTTTGGAGCAGCAGAATTGCGAAAAATTTTTTGCCTTCTCAACCATTTCTTGGCTTCAAACTAACATATCTCGCGATCGGATTGACCTGACCCAAAAATTCCTATTGCGTCTGAAAGTAGAAACTCGCCCGATTACAACGGTATGTGTATTTTTTCCCTAGGCCATTCTGGTTAAGCGTTAGGAGCCGCAGAATTGCGAAAAATTTTTTGCCTTATCAACCATTTCTTGGCTTCAAACTCCCATATCTCGCGAACGGATTGACCTAACCCAAAAATTCCTATTGCATCTGAAAGTAGAAATTCGCCCGATTACAGCGGTATGTGTAATTTTTCCCTAGGCCATTCTGGTTAAGCGTTTGGAGCAGCAGAATTGCGAAAAATTTTTTGCCTTCTCAACCATTTCTTGGCTTCAAACGCCCATATCTCGCGAACGGATTGACCAAACCCAAAAATTCCTGCTGCGTCTGAAATTAGAAACTCGCCCGATTACAACGGTATGCGTATTTATTCCCTAGGCCATTCTGGTTAAGCGTTTGGAGCAGCAGAATTGCGAAAAATTTGTTCTGTTCTCAACCATTTCTTAGCTTCAAACTCCCATATCTCGCGAACGGATTGTCCTAACCCAAAAATTCGTATTGCATCTGAAAGTAGAAACTCGCCCGATTACAGTGGTATGTGTATGTCTTCACTAGGGCATTCTGGTTAAGTGTTTGGAGCAGCAGAATTGCGAAAAATTTTTTGCCTTCTCAACCATTTCTTGGCTTCAAACGCCCATATCTCGCGAACGGATAGACCTAACCCAAAAATTCCTGTTGCGTCTGAAAGTAGGAACTCGCCCGATTACAACGGTATGTGTATTTTTTCCCTAGGCAATTCTGGTTAAGCGTTTGGAGCAGCACAATTGCGAAAAATTTTTTGCCTTATCAACCATTTCTTGGCTTCAAACTCCCATATCTTGCGAACGGATTGACCTAACCCAAAAATTCCTGTTGCATCTGAAAGTAGAAACTCGCCCGATTACAGCGGTACGTGTATTTTTTCCCTAGGCCATTCTGGTTAAGCGTTTGGAGCAGCAGAATTGCGAAAAATTTTTTGCCTTCTCAACCATTTCTTGGATTCAAACTCCCATATCTCGCGAAAGGATTGACCTAACCTAAAAATTCCTATTGCATCTGAAAGTAGAAACTCGCCCGATTACAACGGTATGTGTATTTTTTCCCTAGGCCATTCTGGTTAAGCGTTTGGAGCAGCAGAATTGCGAAAAATTTTTTGCCTTCTCAACCATTTCTTGGCTTCAAACTCCCATATCTCGCGAACGGACTGACCTAACCCAAAAATTCCTGTTGCGCCTGAAAGTAGAAACTCGCCCGATTACAACGGTATGTGTATTTTTTCCGTAGGCCATTCTGGTTAAGCGTTTGGAGTAGCAGAATTGCGAAAAATTTTTTGCCTTCTCAACCATTTCTTGGCTTCAAACTCCCATATCTCGCGAACGGATTGACCTAACCCAAAAATTCCTGTTGCGTCTGAAAGTAGAAACTAGCCCGATTACAACGGTATGTGTATTTTTTCCCTAGGCCATTCTGGTTAAGCATTTGGAGCAGCAGAAGTGCGAAAAATTTGTTGTCTTCTCAACCATTTCTTAGCTTCAAACTACCATATCTCGCGAACGGATTGACCTAACCCAAAAATTCCTGTTGCATCTGAAAGTAGAAACTCGCCCGATTACAACGGTATGTGTATTTTTTCCCTAGGCCATTCTGGTTAAGCGTTTGGAGTAGCAGAATTGCGAAAAATTTTTTGCCTTCTCAACCATTTCTTGGCTTCAAACTCCCATATCTCGCGAACGGATTGACCTAACCCAAAAATTCCTGTTGCGTCTGAAAGTAGGAACTCGCCCAATTACAACGGTATGTGTATTTTTTCCCTAGGCCGTTCTGGTTAAGCGTTTGGAGCAGCAGAATTGCGAAAAATTTTTTGCCTTCTCAACCATTTCTTGGCTTCAAACTCCCATATCTCGCGATCGGATTGACCTAACCCAAAAATTCCTATTGCGTCTGAAAGTAGAAACTCGCCCGATTACAACGCTATGTGTGTTTTTTCCCTAGGCCATTCTGGTTAAGCGTTAGGAGCCGCAGAATTGCGAAAAATTTTTTGCCTTATCAACCATTTCTTGGCTTCAAACTCCCATATCTCGCGAACGGATTGACCTAACCCAAAAATTCCTATTGCATCTGAAAGTAGAAACTCGCCCGATTACAGCGGTACGTGTATTTTTTCCCAAGGCCAATCTGGTTAAGCGTTTGGAGCAGCAGAACTGCGAAAAATTTGTTGTCTTCTCAACCATTTCTTAGATTCAAAATCCCATATCTCGCGAACGGATTGACCTAACCCAAAAATTCCTACTGCATCTGAAAGTAGAAAATCGCCCGATTACAGCGGTATGTGTATTTTTTCCCTAGGCCATTCTGGTTAAGCGTTTGGAGCAGCAGAATTGCGAAAAATTTTTTGCCTTCTCAACCATTTCTTGGCTTCAACCTCCCATATCTCGCGAACGGACTGACCTAACCCAAAAATTCCTGTTGCGCCTGAAAGTAGAAACTCGCCCGATTACAACGGTATGTGTATTTTTTCCGTAGGCCATTCTGGTTAAGCGTTTGGAGCAGCAGAATTGCGAAAAATTTTTTGCCTTCTCAACCATTTCTTGGTTTCAATCTCCCATATCTCGCGAACGGATTGACCTAACCCAAAAATTCCTGTTGCATCTGAAAGTAGAAACTCGCCCGCTTACAACGGTATGTGTATTTTTTCCCTAGGCCATTCTGGTTAAGCGTTTGGAGCAGCAGAATTGCGAAAAATTTTTTGCCTTCTCAACCATTTCTTGGATTCAAACTCCCATATCTCGCGAATGGATTGACCTAACCCAAAAATTCCTATTGCATCTGAAAGTAGAAACTCGCCCGATTACAACGGTACGTGTATTTTTTCCCTAGGCCATTCTGGTTAAGCGTTTGGAGCAGCAGAATTGCGAAAAAATTTTTGCCTTCTCAACCATTTCTTGGCTTCAAACTCCCATATCTCGCGTACGGACTGACCTAACCCAAAAATTCCTGTTGCGCCTGAAAGTAGGAACTCGCCCGATTACAACGGTATGTGTATTTTTTCCCTAGGCAATTCTGGTTAAGCGTTTGGAGCAGCAGAATTTCGAAAAATTTTTTGCCTTATCAACCATTTCTTGGCTTCAAACTCCCATATCTTGCGAACGGATTGACCTAACCCAAAAATTCCTATTGCATCTGAAATTAGAAAATCGCCCGATTACAGCGGTATGTGTATTTTTTCCCTAGGCCATTCTGGTTAAGCGTTTGGAGCAGCAGAATTGCGAAATTTTTTTGCCTTCTCAACCATTTCTTGGCTTCAAACTCCCATATCTCGCGAACGGATTGACCTAACCCAAAAATTCCTACTGCATCTGAAAGTAGAAAATCGCCCGATTACAGCGGTATGTGTATTCTTTCCCTAGGCCATTCTGGTTAAGCGTTTGGAGCAGCAGAATTGCGAAATTTTTTTGCCCTCTCAACCATTTCTTGGCTTCAAACTCCCATATCTCGCGAACGGATTGAACTAACCCAAAAATTCCTATTGCATCTGAAAGTAGAAACTCGCCCGATTACAACGGTATGTGTATTTTTCTCCCTAGGCCATTCTGGTTAAGCGTTTGGAGCAGCAGAATTGCGAAAAATTTTTTGCCTTCTCAACCATTTCTTGGCTTCAAACTCCCATATCTCGCGAACGGACTGACCTAACCCAAAAATTCCTGTTGCGTCTGAAAGTAGAAACACGCCCGATTACAACGGTATGTGTATTTTTTCCGTAGGCCATTCTGGTTAAGCGTTTGGAGCAGCAGAATTGCGAAAAATTTTTTGCCTTCTCAACCATTTCTTGGCTTCAAACTCCCATATCTCGCGATCGGATTGACCTGACCCAAAAATTCCTATTGCGTCTGAAAGTAGAAACTCGCCCGATTACAACGGTATGTGTATTTTTTCCCTAGGCCATTCTGGTTAAGCGTTAGGAGCCGCAGAATTGCGAAAAATTTTTTGCCTTATCAACCATTTCTTGGCTTCAAACTCCCATATCTCGTGAACGGATTGACCTAACCCAAAAATTCCTATTGCATCTGAAAGTAGAAAATCGCCCGATTACAGCGGTATGTGTATTTTTTCCCTAGGCCATTCTGGTTAAGCGTTTGGAGCAGCAGAATTGCGAAATTTTTTTGCCTTCTCAACCATTTCTTGGCTTCAAACTCCCATATCTCGCGAACGGATTGACCTAACCCAAAAATTCCTGTTGCGTCTGAAAATAGAAACTCGCCCGATTACAACGGTATGGGTATTTTTCCCCTAGGCCATTCTGGTTAAGCGTTTGGAGTAGCAGAATTGCTAAAAATTTTTTGCCTTCTCAACCATTTCTTGGCTTCAAACTCCCATATCTCGCGAACGGATTGACCTAACCCAAAAATTCCTGTTGCGCCTGAAAGTAGAAACTCGCCCAATTACAACGGTATGTGTATTTTTTCCCTAGGCCATTTTGGTTAAGCGTTTGGAGCAGCAGAATTGCGAAAAATTTTTTGCCTTCTCAACCATTTCTTGGCTTCAAGCTCCCATATTTCGCGAACGGATTGACCTAACCCAAAAATTCCTATTGCATCTGAAAGTAGAAACTCGCCCGATTACAGCGGTACGTGTATTTTTTCCCTAGGCCATTCTGGTTAAGCGTTTGGAGCAGCAGAATTGCGAAAAATTTTTTGCCTTCTCAACCATTTCTTGGATTCAAACTCCCATATCTCGCGAATGGATTGACCTGACCCAAAAATTCCTATTGCATCTGAAAGTAGAAACTCGCCCGATTACAACGGTATGTGTATTTTTTCGCTAGGCCATTCTGGTTAAGCGTTTGGAGTAGCAAAATAGCGAAAAATTTTTTGCCATCTCAACCATTTCTTGGCTTCAAACTCCCATATCTCGCGAACGGATTGACCTAACCCAAAAATTCCTGTTGCGTCTGAAAGTAGAAACTCGCCCGATTACAACGGTACGTGTATTCTTTCCTTAGGCCATTCTGGTTAAGCGATTGGAGCAGCAGAATTGCGAAAAATTTATTGTCTTGTGAACCATTTCTTAGCTTCAAAGTCCCATATCTCGCGAACGGATTGACCTAACCCAAAAATTCCTGTTGCGTCTGAAAGTAGAAATTCGCCCAATTACAACGGTATGTGTATTTTTTCCCTAGACCATTCTGGTTAAGCGTTTGGAGCAGCAGAATTGCGAAAAATTTTTTGCCTTCTCAACCATTTCTTGGCTTCAAACTCCCATATCTCGCGAACGGATTGACCTAACCCAAAAATTCCTGTTGCGCCTGAAAATAGAAACTCGCCCGATTGCAACGGTATGTGTATTTTTCCCCTAGGCCATTCTGGTTAAGCGTTTGGAGTAGCAGAATTGCGAAAAATTTTTTGCCTTCTCAACCATTTCTTGGCTTCAAACTCCCATATCTCGCGAACGGATTGACCTAACCCAAAAATTCCTATTGCGGCTGAAAGTAGAAACTCGCCCGATTACAACGGTATGTGTATTTTTTCCCTCGGCCATTCTGGTTAAGCGTTTGGAGCAGCAGAATTGCGAAAAATTATTTGCCTTCTCAACCATTTCTTGGCATCAAACTCCCATATCTCGCGAACGGATTTACCTAACCCAAAAATTCCTGTTGCGTCTGAAAGTAGAAACTCGCCCGATTACAACGGTATGTGTATTTTTTCCCTAGGCCATTCTGGTTAAGCGTTTGGAGCAGCAGAATTGCGAAAAATTTTTTGCCTTCTCAACCATTTCTTAGCTTCAAACTCCCATATCTCGCGAATGGATTGACCTAACCCAAAAATTCCTATTGCATCTGAAAGTAGAAACTCGCCCGATTACAACGGTATGTGTATTTTTTCCCTAGGCCATTCTGGTTAAGCGTTTGGAGTAGCAGAATAGCGAAAAATTTTTTGCCTTCTCAACCATTTCTTGGCTTCAAACTCCCATATCTCGCGAACGGATTGACCTAACCCAAAAATTCCTATTGCATCTGAAAGTAGAAACTCGACCAATTACAACGGTATGTGTATTTTTTCCCTAGACCATTCTGGTTAAGCGTTTGGAGCAGCAGAATTGCGAAAAATTTTTTGCCTTCTCAACCATTTCTTGGCATCAAACTCCCATATCTCGCGAACGGATTTACCAAACCCAAAAATTCCTGTTGCGTCTGAAAGTTGAAACTCGCCCGATTACAACGGTATGTGTATTTTTTCCCTAGGCCATTCTGGTTAAGCGTTTGGAGCAGCAGAATTGCGAAAAATTTTTTGCCTTCTCAACCATTTCTTGGCTTCAAACTCCCATATCTCGCGATCGGATTGACCTAACCCAAAAATTCCTATTGCGTCTGAAAGTAGAAACTCGCCCAATTAGACCGGTATGTGTATTTTTTCCCTAGGCCATTTTGGTTAAGCGTTTGGAGCAGCAGAATTGCGAAAAATTTTTTGCCTTCTCAACCATTTCTAGGTTTCAAACTCCCATATCGCGCGAACGGATTGACCTAACCCAAAAATTCCTGTTGCATCTGAAAGTAGAAACTCGCCCGATTACAACGGTATGTGTATTTTTTCCCTAGGTCATTCTGGTTAAGCGTTTGGAGTAGCAGAATTGCGAAAAATTTTTTGCCTTCTCAACCATTTCTTGGCTTCAAACTCCCATATCTCGCGAACGGATTGACCTAACCCAAAAATTCCTGTTGCGCCTGAAAATAGAAACTCGCCCGATTGCAACGGTATGTGTATTTTTCCCCTAGGCCATTCTGGTTAAGCGTTTGGAGTAGCAGAATTGCGAAAAATTTTTTGCCTTCTCAACCATTTCTTGGCTTCAAACTCCCATATCTCGCGAACGGATTGACCTAACCCAAAAATTCCTATTGCGGCTGAAAGTAGAAACTCGCCCGATTACAACGGTATGTGTATTTTTTCCCTCGGCCATTCTGGTTAAGCGTTTGGAGCAGCAGAATTGCGAAAAATTATTTGCCTTCTCAACCATTTCTTGGCATCAAACTCCCATATCTCGCGAACGGATTTACCTAACCCAAAAATTCCTGTTGCGTCTGAAAGTAGAAACTCGCCCGATTACAACGGTATGTGTATTTTTTCCCTAGGCCATTCTGGTTAAGCGTTTGGAGCAGCAGAATTGCGAAAAATTTTTTGCCTTCTCAACCATTTCTTGGCTTCAAACTCCCATATCTCGCGAACGGATTGACCTAACCCAAAAATTCCTGTTGCGCCTGAAAATAGAAACTCGCCCGATTGCAACGGTATGTGTATTTTTCCCCTAGGCCATTCTGGTTAAGCGTTTGGAGTAGCAGAATTGCGAAAAATTTTTTGCCTTCTCAACCATTTCTTGGCTTCAAACTCCCATATCTCGCGAACGGATTGACCTAACCCAAAAATTCCTATTGCGGCTGAAAGTAGAAACTCGCCCGATTACAACGGTATGTGTATTTTTTCCCTCGGCCATTCTGGTTAAGCGTTTGGAGCAGCAGAATTGCGAAAAATTATTTGCCTTCTCAACCATTTCTTGGCATCAAACTCCCATATCTCGCGAACGGATTTACCTAACCCAAAAATTCCTGTTGCGTCTGAAAGTAGAAACTCGCCCGATTACAACGGTATGTGTATTTTTTCCCTAGGCCATTTTGGTTAAGCGTTTGGAGCAGCAGAATTGCGAAAAATTTTTTGCCTTCTCAACCATTTCTTCGCTTCAAACTCCCATATCTCGCGATCGGATTGACCTAACCCAAAAATTCCTATTGCGTCTGAAAGTAAAAACTCGCCCGATTACAACGGTACGTGTATTTTTTCCCTAGGCCATTCTGGTTAAGCGTTTGGAGCAGCAGAATTGCGAAAACTTTTTGCCTTCTCAACCATTTCTTGGATTCAAACTCCCATATCTCGCGAATGGATTGACCTAACCCAAAAATTCCTATTGCATCTGAAAGTAGAAACACGCCCGATTACAACGGTATGTGTATTTTTTCCCTAGGCCATTCTGGTTAAGCGTTTGGAGTAGCAGAATAGCGAAAAATTTTTTGCCTTCTCAACCATTTCTTGGCTTCAAACTCCCATATCTCGCGAACGGATTGACCTAACCCAAAAATTCCTATTGCATCTGAAAGTAGAAACTCGACCAATTACAACGGTATGTGTATTTTTTCCCTAGACCATTCTGGTTAAGCGTTTGGAGCAGCAGAATTGCGAAAAATTTTTTGCCTTCTCAACCATTTCTTGGCATCAAACTCCCATATCTCGCGAACGGATTTACCAAACCCAAAAATTCCTGTTGCGTCTGAAAGTTGAAACTCGCCCGATTACAACGGTATGTGTATTTTTTCCCTAGGCCATTCTGGTTAAGCGTTTGGAGCAGCAGAATTGCGAAAAATTTTTTGCCTTCTCAACCATTTCTTGGCTTCAATCTCCCATATCTCGCGATCGGATTGACCTAACCCAAAAATTCCTATTGCGTCTGAAAGTAGAAACTCGCCCAATTAGACCGGTATGTGTATTTTTTCCCTAGGCCATTTTGGTTAAGCGTATGGAGCAGCAGAATAGCGAAAAATTTTTTGCCTTCTCAACCATTTCTTGGCTTCAAACTCCCATATCTCGCGAACGGATTGACCTAACCCAAAAATTCCTATTGCATCTGAAAGTAGAAACTCGACCAATTACAACGGTATGTGTATTTTTTCCCTAGACCATTCTGGTTAAGCGTTTGGAGCAGCAGAATTGCGAAAAATTTTTTGCCTTCTCAACCATTTCTTGGCATCAAACTCCCATATCTCGCGAACGGATTTACCAAACCCAAAAATTCCTGTTGCGTCTGAAAGTTGAAACTCGCCCGATTACAACGGTATGTGTATTTTTTCCCTAGGCCATTCTGGTTAAGCGTTTGGAGCAGCAGAATTGCGAAAAATTTTTTGCCTTCTCAACCATTTCTTGGCTTCAATCTCCCATATCTCGCGATCGGATTGACCTAACCCAAAAATTCCTATTGCGTCTGAAAGTAGAAACTCGCCCAATTAGACCGGTATGTGTATTTTTTCCCTAGGCCATTTTGGTTAAGCGTATGGAGCAGCAGAATTGCGAAAAATTTTTTGCCTTCTCAACCATTTCTAGGTTTCAAACTCCCATATCGCGCGAACGGATTGACCTAACCCAAAAATTCCTGTTGCATCTGAAAGTAGAAACTCGCCCGATTACAACGGTATGTGTATTTTTTCCCTAGGTCATTCTGGTTAAGCGTTTGGAGTAGCAGAATTGCGAAAAATTTTTTGCCTCCTCAACCATTTCTTGGCTTCAAACCCCCATATCTCGCGAACGGATTGACCTAACCCAAAAATTCCTGTTGCGTCTGAAAGTAGAAACTCGCCCGATTACAACGGTACGTGTATTCTTCCCTTAGGCCATTCTGGTTAAGCGATTGGAGCAGCAGAAGTGCGAAAAATTTATTGTCTTGTGAACCATTTCTTAGCTTCAAAGTCCCATATCTCGCGAACGGATTGACCTAACCCAAAAATTCCTGTTGCGTCTGAAAGTAGAAATTCGCCCAATTACAACGGTATGTGTATTTTTTCCCTAGACCATTCTGGTTAAGCGTTTGGAGCAGCAGAATTGCGAAAAATTTTTTGCCTTCTCAACCATTTCTTGGCTTCAAACTCCCATATCTCGCGAACGGATTGACCTAACCCAAAAATTCCTGTTGCGCCTGAAAATAGAAACTCGCCCGATTGCAACGGTATGTGTATTTTTCCCCTAGGCCATTCTGGTTAAGCGTTTGGAGTAGCAGAATTGCGAAAAATTTTTTGCCTTCTCAACCATTTCTTGGCTTCAAACTCCCATATCTCGCGAACGGATTTACCTAACCCAAAAATTCCTGTTGCGTCTGAAAGTAGAAACTCGCCCGATTACAACGTTATGTGTATTTTTTCCCTAGGCCATTCTGGTTAAGCGTTTGGAGCAGCAGAATTGCGAAAAATTTTTTGCCTTCTCAACCATTTCTTGGCTTCAAACTCCCATATCTCGCGATCGGATTGACCTAACCCAAAAATTCCTATTGCGTCTGAAAGTAGAAACTCGCCCGATTACAACGGTACGTGTATTTTTTCCCTAGGCCATTCTGGTTAAGCGTTTGGAGCAGCAGAATTGCGAAAAATTTTTTGCCTTCTCAACCATTTCTTGGATTCAAACTCCCATATCTCGCGAATGGATTGACCTAACCCAAAAATTCCTATTGCATCTGAAAGTAGAAACTCGCCCGATTACAAAGGTATGTGTATTTTTTCCCTAGGCCATTCTGGTTAAGCGTTTGGAGTAGCAGAATAGCGAAAAATTTTTTGCCTTCTCAACCATTTCTTGGCTTCAAACTCCCATACCTCGCGAACGGATTGACCTAACCCAAAAATTCCTATTGCATCTGAAAGTAGAAACTCGCCCAATTACAACGGTATGTGTATTTTTTCCCTAGACCATTCTGGTTAAGCGTTTGGAGCAGCAGAATTGCGAAAAATTTTTTGCCTTCTCAACCATTTCTTGGCTTCAAACTCCCATATCTCGCGAACGGATTGACCTAACCCAAAAATTCCTGTTGCGCCTGAAAATAGAAACTCGCCCGATTGCAACGGTATGTGTATTTTTCCCCTAGGCCATTCTGGTTAAGCGTTTGGAGTAGCAGAATTGCGAAAAATTTTTTGCCTTCTCAACCATTTCTTGGCTTCAAACTCCCATATCTCGCGAACGGATTGACCTAACCCAAAAATTCCTATTGCGGCTGAAAGTAGAAACTCGCCCGATTACAACGGTATGTGTATTTTTTCCCTCGGCCATTCTGGTTAAGCGTTTGGAGCAGCAGAATTGCGAAAAATTATTTGCCTTCTCAACCATTTCTTGGCATCAAACTCCCATATCTCGCGAACGGATTTACCTAACCCAAAAATTCCTGTTGCGTCTGAAAGTAGAAACTCGCCCGATTACAACGTTATGTGTATTTTTTCCCTAGGCCATTCTGGTTAAGCGTTTGGAGCAGCAGAATTGCGAAAAATTTTTTGCCTTCTCAACCATTTCTTGGCTTCAAACTCCCATATCTCGCGATCGGATTGACCTAACCCAAAAATTCCTATTGCGTCTGAAAGTAGAAACTCGCCCGATTACAACGGTACGTGTATTTTTTCCCTAGGCCATTCTGGTTAAGCGTTTGGAGCAGCAGAATTGCGAAAAATTTTTTGCCTTCTCAACCATTTCTTGGATTCAAACTCCCATATCTCGCGAATGGATTGACCTAACCCAAAAATTCCTATTGCATCTGAAAGTAGAAACTCGCCCGATTACAAAGGTATGTGTATTTTTTCCCTAGGCCATTCTGGTTAAGCGTTTGGAGTAGCAGAATAGCGAAAAATTTTTTGCCTTCTCAACCATTTCTTGGCTTCAAACTCCCATATCTCGCGAACGGATTGACCTAACCCAAAAATTCCTATTGCATCTGAAAGTAGAAACTCGCCCAATTACAACGGTATGTGTATTTTTTCCCTAGACCATTCTGGTTAAGCGTTTGGAGCAGCAGAATTGCGAAAAATTTTTTGCCTTCTCAACCATTTCTTGGCATCAAACTCCCATATCTCGCGAACGGATTTACCAAACCCAAAAATTCCTGTTGCGTCTGAAAGTTGAAACTCGCCCGATTACAACGGTATGTGTATTTTTTCCCTAGGCCATTCTGGTTAAGCGTTTGGAGCAGCAGAATTGCGAAAAATTTTTTGCCTTCTCAACCATTTCTTGGCTTCAAACTCCCATATCTCGCGATCGGATTGACCTAACCCAAAAATTCCTATTGCGTCTGAAAGTAGAAACTCGCCCAATTACACCGGTATGTGTATTTTTTCCCTAGGCCATTTTGGTTAAGCGTTTGGAGCAGCAGAATTGCGAAAAATTTTTTGCCTTCTCAACCATTTCTAGGTTTCAAACTCCCATATCGCGCGAACGGATTGACCTAACCCAAAAATTCCTGTTGCATCTGAAAGTAGAAACTCGCCCGATTACAACGGTATGTGTATTTTTTCCCTAGGTCATTCTGGTTAAGCGTTTGGAGTAGCAGAATTGCGAAAAATTTTTTGCCTCCTCAACCATTTCTTGGCTTCAAACCCCCATATCTCGCGAACAGATTGACCTAACCCAAAAATTCCTGTTGCATCTGAAAGTAGATACTCGCCCGATTACAATGGTATGTGTATTTTTTCCCTAGGCCATTCTGGTTAAGCGTTTGGAGCAGCAGAATTGAGAAAAATTTTTTGCCTTCTCAACCATTTCTTTGCTTCAAACTCCCATATCTCGCGAACGGATTGACCTAACCCAAAAATTCCTGTTGCGTCTGAAAATAGAAACTCGCCCGATTACAACGGTATGTGTATTTTTCCCCTAGGCCATTCTGGTTAAGCGTTTGGAGTAGCAGAATTGCGAAAAATTTTTTGCCTTCTCAACCATTTGTTAGCTTCAAACACCCATATCTCGCGAACGGATTGACCTAACCCAAAAATTCCTATTGCATTTGAAAGTAGAAACTCGCCCGATTACAACGGTACGTGTATTCTTCCCTTAGGCCATTCTGGTTAAGCGATTGGAGCAGCAGAAGTGCGAAAAATTTATTGTCTTGTGAACCATTTCTTAGCTTCAAAGTCCCATATCTCGCGAACGGATTGACCTAACCCAAAAATTCCTATTGTAACTGAAAGTAGAAACTCGCCCGATTACAACGGTATGTGTATTTTTTCCCTAGGCCATACTGGTTAAGCGTTTGAAGCAGCCGAATTGCGAAAAATTTATTGCCTTGTCAACCATTTCTTAGCTTCAAAGTCCCATATCTCGCGAACGGATTGACCTAACTCAAAAATTCCTATTGTAACTGAAGGTAGAAACTCGCCCGATTACAACGGTATGTGTATTTTTTCCCTAGGCCATTCTGGTTAAGCGTTTGAAGCAGCAGAATTGCGAAAAATTTTTTGCCTTCTCAACCATTTCTTGGCTTCAAACTCCCAAATCTCGCGAACGGATTGACCTAACCCAAAAATTCCTGTTGCATCTGAAAGTAGAAACTCGCCCGATTGCAACGGTATGTGTATTTTTTCCCTAGGCCATTCTGGTTAAGCCTTTGGAGCAGCAGAATTGCGAAAAATTTTTTGCCTTCTCAACCATTTCTTGGCTTCAAACTCCCATATCTCGCGAACGGATTGACCTATCCCAAATATTCCTATTGCGTCTGAAAGTAGAAACTCGCCCAATTACAACGGTATGTGTATTTTTTCCCTAGGCCATTCTGGTTAAGCGTTTGGAGCAGCAGAATTGCGAAAAATTTTTTGCCTTCTCAACCATTTCTTTGCTTCAAACTCCCATATCTCGCGAACGGATTGACCTAACCCAAAAATTCCTGTTGCGTCTGAAAATAGAAACTCGCCCGATTACAACGGTATGTGTATTTTTCCCCTAGGCCATTCTGGTTAAGCGTTTGGAGTAGCAGAATTGCGAAAAATTTTTTGCCTTCTCAACCATTTGTTAGCTTCAAACACCCATATCTCGCGAACGGATTGACCTAACCCAAAAATTCCTATTGCATTTGAAAGTAGAAACTCGCCCGATTACAACGGTACGTGTATTCTTCCCTTAGGCCATTCTGGTTAAGCGATTGGAGCAGCAGAAGTGCGAAAAATTTATTGTCTTGTGAACCATTTCTTAGCTTCAAAGTCCCATATCTCGCGAACGGATTGACCTAACACAAAAATTCCTATTGTAACTGAAAGTAGAAACTCGCCCGATTACAACGGTATGTGTATTTTTTCCCTAGGCCATACTGGTTAAGCGTTTGAAGCAGCCGAATTGCGAAAAATTTATTGTCTTGTCAACCATTTCTTAGCTTCAAAGTCCCATATCTCGCGAACGGATTGACCTAACTCAAAAATTCCTATTGTAACTGAAGGTAGAAACTCGCCCGATTACAACGGTATGTGTATTTTTTCCCTAGGCCATTCTGGTTAAGCGTTTGAAGCAGCAGAATTGCGAAAAATTTTTTGCCTTCTCAACCATTTCTTGGCTTCAAACTCCCAAATCTCGCGAACGGATTGACCTAACCCAAAAATTCCTGTTGCATCTGAAAGTAGAAACTCGCCCGATTGCAACGGTATGTGTATTTTTTCCCTAGGCCATTCTGGTTAAGCCTTTGGAGCAGCAGAATTGCGAAAAATTTTTTGCCTTCTCAACCATTTCTTGGCTTCAAACTCCCATATCTCGCGAACGGATTGACCTATCCCAAATATTCCTATTGCGTCTGAAAGTAGAAACTCGCCCAATTACAACGGTATGTGTATTTTTTCCCTAGGCCATTCTGGTTAAGCGTTTGGAGCAGCAGAATTGCGAAAAATTTTTTGCCTTCTCAACCATTTCTTGGCTTCAAACTCCCATATTTCGCGAACGGATTGACCTAACCCAAAAATTCCTGTTGCGTCTGAAAGTAGAAACTCGCCCGATTACAACGTTATGTGTATTTTTTCCCTAGGCCATTCTGGTTAAGCATTTGGAGCAGCAGAAGTGCGAAAAATTTGTTGTCTTCTCAACCATTTCTTAGCTTCAAACTACCATATCTCGCGAACGGATTGACCTAACCCAAAAATTCCTGTTGCATCTGAAAGTAGAAACGCGCCCGATTACAACGGTATGTGTATTTTTTCCCTAGGTCATTCTGGTTAAGCGTTTGGAGTAGCAGAATTGCGAAAAATTTTTTGCCTTCTCAACCATTTCTTGGCTTCAAACTCCCATATCTCGCGAACGGATAGACCTAACCCAAAAATTCCTATTGCATCTGAAAGTAGAAACTCGCCCGATTACAACGGTATGTGTATTTTTTCCCTAGGCCATTCTGGTTAAGCGTTAGGAGCCGCAGAATTGCGAAAAATTTTTTGCCTTATCAACCATTTCTTGGCTTCAAACTCCCATATCTCGCGAACGGATTGACCTAACCCAAAAATTCCTATTGCATCTGAAAGTAGAAACTCGCCCGATTACAGCGGTACGTGTTCTTTTTCCCAAGGCCATTCTGGTTAAGCGTTTGGAGCAGCAGAAGTGCGAAAAATTTTTTGCCTTCTCAACCATTTCTTAGCTTCAAACTCCCATATTTCGCGAACGGATTGACCTAACCCAAAAATTCCTATTGCATCTGAAAGTAGAAACTCGCCCGATTACAGCGGTACCTGTATTTTTTCCCTAGGCTATTCTGGTTAAGCGTTTGGAGCAGCAGAATTGCGAAAAATTTTTTGCCGTCTCAACCATTTCTTGGCTTCAAACTCCCATATCTCGCGAACGGATTGACCTAACCCAAAAATTCCTGTTGCATCTGAAAGTAGATACTCGCCCGATTACAATGGTATGTGTATTTTTTCCCTAGGCCATTCTGGTTAAGCGTTTGGAGCAGCAGAATTGCGAAAAATTTGTTCTGTTCTCAACCATTTCTTAGCTTCAAACTCCCATATCTCGCGTACGGATTGACCTAACCCAAAAATTCCTATTGCATCTGAAAGTAGAAACTCGCCCGATTACAACGGTATGTGTATTTTTTCCCTAGGCCATTCTGGTTAAGCGTTAGGAGCCGCAGAATTGCGAAAAATTTTTTGCCTTATCAACCATTTCTTGGCTTCAAACTCCCATATCTCGCGAACGGATTGACCTAACCCAAAAATTCCTATTGCATCTGAAAGTAGAAACTCGCCCGATTACAGCGGTACGTGCACTTTTTCCCAAGGCCATTCTGGTTAAGCGTTTGGAGCAGCAGAAGTGCGAAAAATTTTTTGCCTTCACAACCATTTCTTAGCTTCAAAGTCCCATATCTCGCGAACGGATTGACCTAACCCGAAAATTCCTATTGCATCTGAAAGTAGAAGCTCGCCCGATTACAACGGTAGGTGTATTTTTTCCCTAGGCCATTCTGGTTAAGCGTTTGGAGCAACAGAAGTGCGAAAAATTTGTTGCCTTCTCAACCATTTCTTGGCTTCAAACTCCCATATTTCGCGAACGGATTGACCCAACCCAAAAATTCCTATTGCATCTGAAAGTAGAAACTCGCCCGATTACAGCGGTACCTGTATTTTTTCCCTAGGCTATTCTGGTTAAGCGTTTGGAGCAGCAGAATTGCGAAAAATTTTTTGCCGTCTCAACCATTTCTTGGCTTCAAACTCCCATATCTCGCGAACGGATTGACCTAACCCAAAAATTCCTATTGCATCTGAAAGTAGAAACTCGCCCGATTACAGCGGTACCTGTATTTTTTCCCTAGGCTATTCTGGTTAAGCGTTTGGAGCAGCAGAATTGCGAAAAATTTTTTGCCGTCTCAACCATTTCTTGGCTTCAAACTCCCATATCTCGCGAACGGATTGACCTAACCCAAAAATTCCTGTTGCATCTGAAAGTAGAAACTCGCCCGATTACAACGGTATGTGTATTTTTTCCATAGGCCATTCTAGTTAAGCGTTTGGAGCAGCAGAAGTGCGAAATATTTGTTGTCTTTTGAACCATTTCTTAGCTTCAAAGTCCCATATCTCGCGAACGGATTGACCTAACCCAAAAATTCCTTTTGCATCTGAAAGTAGAAACTCGCCCGACTACAACGGTATGTGTATTTTTTCCCTAGGCCATACTGGTTAAGCGTTTGAAGCAGCAGAATTGCGAAAAATTTTTTGCCTCCTCAACCATTTCTTGGCTTCAAACTCCCATATCTCGCGAACGGATTGACCTAACCCAAAAATTCCTATTGTAACTGAAAGTAGAAACTCGCCCGATTACAACGGTACGTGTATTTTTTCCCTAGGCCATACTGGTTAAGCGTTTGAAGCCGCAGAATTGCGAAAAATTTTTGGCCTTCTCAACCATATCTTGGCATCAAACTCCCATATCTCGCGAACGGATTTACCTAACCCAAAAATTCCTATTGCATCTGAAAGTAGAAACTCGCGCGATTACAACGGTATGTGTCTTTTTTCCCTAGGCCATCCTGGTTAAGCGTTTGGAGCAGCAGAATTGCGAAAAATTTGTTGCCTTCTCAACCATTTCTTAGCTTCAAAGTCCCATATCTCGCATACGGATTGACCTAACCCAAAAATTCCTATTGCATCTGAAAGTAGAAACTCGCCCGATTACAACGGTATGTGTATTTTTTCCCTAGGCCATTCTGGTTAAGCGTTAGGAGCCGCAGAATTGCGAAAAATTTTTTGCCTTATCAACCATTTCTTGGCTTCAAACTCCCATATCTCGCGAACGGATTGACCTAACCCAAAAATTCCTATTGCATCTGAAAGTAGAAACTCGCTCGATTACAGCGGTACGTGTACTTTTTCCCAAGGCCATTCTGGTTAAGCGTTTGGAGCAGCAGAAGTGCGAAAAATTTGTTGTCTTCTCAACCATTTCTTAGCTTCAAAATCCCATATCTCGCGAACGGATTGACCTAACCCAAAAATTCCTGTTGCATCTGAAAGTAGAACCTCGCCCGATTACAACGGTATGTGTATTTTTTCCCTAGGCCATTCTGGTTAAGCGTTTGGAGCAGCAGAATTGCGAAAAATTTTTGGCCTTCTCAACCATTTCTTGGCATCAAACTCCCATATCTCGCGAACGGATTTACCTAACCCAAAAATTCCTATTGCATCTGAAAGTAGAAACTCGCGCGATTACAACGGTATGTGTCTTTTTTCCCTAGGCCATCCTGGTTAAGCGTTTGGAGCAGCAGAATTGCGAAAAATTTGTTGCCTTCTCAACCATTTCTTAGCTTCAAAGTCCCATATCTCGCGTACGGATTGACCTAACCCAAAAATTCCTATTGCATCTGAAAGTAGAAACTCGCCCGATTACAACGGTATGTGTATTTTTTCCCTAGGCCATTCTGGTTAAGCGTTAGGAGCCGCAGAATTGCGAAAAATTTTTTGCCTTATCAACCATTTCTTGGCTTCAAACTCCCATATCTCGCGAACGGATTGACCTAACCCAAAAATTCCTATTGCATCTGAAAGTAGAAACTCGCTCGATTACAGCGGTACGTGTTCTTTTTCCCAAGGCCATTCTGGTTAAGCGTTTGGAGCAGCAGAAGTGCGAAAAATTTGTTGTCTTCTCAACCATTTCTTAGCTTCAAAATCCCATATCTCGCGAACGGATTGACCTAACCCAAAAATTCTTGTTGCGTCTGAAAGTAGAAACTCGCCCGATTACAACGGTTTGTGTATTTTTTCCCTAGGCCATTCTGGTTAAGCGTTTGGAGCAGCAGAATTGCGAAAAATTTTTGGCCTTCTCAACCATTTCTTGGCATCAAACTCCCATATCTCGCGAACGGATTTACCTAACCCAAAAATTCCTATTGCATCTGAAAGTAGAAACTCGCGCGATTACAACGGTATGTGTCTTTTTTCCCTAGGCCATCCTGGTTAAGCGTTTGGAGCAGCAGAATTGCGAAAAATTTGTTGCCTTCTCAACCATTTCTTAGCTTCAAAGTCCCATATCTCGCGTACGGATTGACCTAACCCAAAAATTCCTATTGCATCTGAAAGTAGAAACTCGCCCGATTACAACGGTATGTGTATTTTTTCCCTAGGCCATTCTGGTTAAGCGTTAGGAGCCGCAGAATTGCGAAAAATTTTTTGCCTTATCAACCATTTCTTGGCTTCAAACTCCCATATCTCGCGAACGGATTGACCTAACCCAAAAATTCCTATTGCATCTGAAAGTAGAAACTCGCTCGATTACAGCGGTACGTGTTCTTTTTCCCAAGGCCATTCTGGTTAAGCGTTTGGAGCAGCAGAAGTGCGAAAAATTTGTTGTCTTCTCAACCATTTCTTAGCTTCAAAATCCCATATCTCGCGAACGGATTGACCTAACCCAAAAATTCTTGTTGCGTCTGAAAGTAGAAACTCGCCCGATTACAACGGTTTGTGTATTTTTTCCCTAGGCCATTCTGGTTAAGCGTTTGGAGCAGCAGAATTGCGAAAAATTTTTTGCCTTCTCAACCATTTCTTAGCTTCAAAGTCCCATATCTCGCGAACGGATTGACCAAACCCAAAAATTCCTGCTGCGTCTGAAATTAGAAGCTCGCCCGATTACAACGGTATGTGTATTTTTTCCATAGGCCATTCTAGTTAAGCGTTTGGAGCAGCAGAAGTGCGAAAAATTTGTTGTCTTCTGAACCATTTCTTAGCTTCAAAGTCCCATATCTCGCGAACGGATTGTTCTAACCCAAAAATTCCTATTGTAACTGAAAGTAGAAACTCACGCGATTACAACGGTATGTGTATTTTTTCCCTAGGCCATACTGGTTAAGCGTTTGAAGCAGCAGAATTGCGAAAAATTTTTTGCCTCCTCAACCATTTCTTGGCTTCAAACTCCCATATCTCGCGCACGGATTGACCTAACCCAAAAATTCCTGTTGCATCTGAAAGTAGATACTCGCCCGATTACAATGGTATGTGTATTTTTTCCCTAGGCCATTCTGGTTAAGCGTTTATAGCAGCAGAATTGCGAAAAATTTTTTGCCTTCTCAACCATTTGTTAGCTTCAAACTCCCATATCTCGCGAACGGTTTGACCTAACCCAAAAATTCCTATCTCATTTGAAAGTAGAAACTCGCCCGATTACAACGGTACGTGTATTCTTCCCTTAGGCCATTCTGGTTAAGCGATTGGAGCAGCAGACGTGCGAAAAATTTATTGTCTTGTGAACCATTTCTTAGCTTCAAAGTCCCATATCTCGCGAACGGATTGACCTAACCCAAAAATTCCTATTGTAACTGAAAGTAGAAACTCGCCCGATTACAACGGTATGTGTATTTTTTCCCTAGGCCATACTGGTTAAGCGTTTGAAGCAGCAGAATTGCGAAAAATTTATTTTCTTGTCAACCATTTCTTAGCTTCAAAGTCCCATATCTCACGAACGGATTGACCTAACTCAAAAATTCCTATTGTAACTGAAGGTAGAAACTCGCCCGATTACAACGGTATGTGTATTTTTTCCCTAGGCCATTCTGGTTAAGCGTTTGAAACAGCAGAATTGCGAAAAATTTTTTGCCTTCTCAACCATTTCTTGGCTTCAAACTCCCATATCTCGCGAACGGATTGACCTAACCCAAAAATTCCTATTGCGGCTGAAAGTAGAAACTCGCCCGATTACAAAGGTATGTGTATTTTTTCCATCGGCCATTCTGGTTAAGCGTTTGGAGCAGCAGAATTGCGAAAAATTTTTGGCCTTCTCAACCATTTCTTGGCATCAAACTCCCATATCTCGCGAATGGATTTACCTAACCCAAAAATTCCTATTGCATCTGAAAGTAGAAACTCGCGCGATTACAACGGTATGTGTCTTTTTTCCCTAGGCCATCCTGGTTAAGCGTTTGGAGCAGCAGAATTGCGAAAAATTTGTTGCCTTCTCAACCATTTCTTAGCTTCAAAGTCCCATATCGCGCGAACGGATTGACCAAACCCAAAAATTCCTGCTGCGTCTGAAATTAGAAACTCGCCCGATTACAACGGTATGCGTATTTGTTCCCTAGGCCATTCTGGTTAAGCGTTTGGAGCAGCAGAATTGCGAAAAATTTGTTCTGTTCTAAACCATTTCTTAGCTTCAAACTCCCATATCTCGCGTACGGATTGACCTAACCCAAAAGTCCTATTGCATCTGAAAGTAGAAACTCGCCCGATTACAACGGTATGTGTATTTTTTCCCTAGGCCATTCTGGTTAAGCGTTAGGAGCCGCAGAATTGCGAAAAATTTTTTGGCTTATCAACCATTTCTTGGCTTCAAACTCCCATATCTCGCGAACGGATTGACATAACCCAAAAATTCCTATTGCATCTGAAAGTAGAAACTCGCTCGATTACAGCGGTACGTGTACTTTTTCCCAAGGCCATTCTGGTTAAGCGTTTGGAGCAGCAGAAGTGCGAAAAATTTGTTGTCTTCTCAACCATTTCTTAGCTTCAATATCCCATATCTCGCGAACGGATTGACCTAACCCAAAAATTCCTGTTGCATCTGAAAGTAGAACCTCGCCCGATTACAACGGTATGTGTATTTTTTCCCTAGGCCATTCTGGTTAAGCGTTTGGAGCAGCAGAATTGCGAAAAATTTTTGGCCTTCTCAACCATTTCTTGGATTCAAACTCCCATATCTCGCGAACGGATTGACCTAACCCAAAAATTCCTGTTGCGTCTGAAAGTAGAAACTCGCCCGATTACAACGGTTTGTGTATTTTTTCCCTAGGCCATTCTGGTTAAGCGTTTGGAGCAGCAGAATTGCGAAAAATTTTTTGCCTTCTCAACCATTTCTTGGCTTCAAACTCCCATATCTCGCGAACGGATTGACCTAGCCCAAAAATTCCTGTTGCGTCTGAAATTAGAAACTCGCCCGATTACAACGGTATGTGTATGTCTTCCCTAGGGCATTCTGGTTAAGTGTTTGGAGCAGCAGAATTGCGAAAAATTTGATCTGTTCTCAACCATTTCTTAGCTTCAAACTCCCATATCTCGCCAACGGATTGACCTAACCCAAAAATTCCTATTGCATCTGAAAGTAGAAGCTCGCCCGATTACAACGGTAGGTGTATTTTTTCCCTAGGCCATTCTGGTTAAGCGTTTGGAGCAACAGAAGTGCGAAAAATTTGTTGCCTTCTCAACCATTTCTTGGCTTCAAACTCCCTTATTTCGCGAACGGATTGACCTATCCCAAAAAATCCTATTGCATCTGAAAGTAGAAACTCGCCCGATTGCAGCGGTACCTGTATTTTTTCCCTAGGCTATTCTTGTTAAGCGTTTGGAGCAGCAGAATTGCGAAAAATTTTTTGCCATCTCAACCATTTCTTGGCTTCAAACTCCCATATCTCGCGAACGGATTTACCTAACCCAAAAATTCCTATTGCATCTGAAAGTAGAAACTCGCGCGATTACAACGGTATGTGTCTTTTTTCCCTAGGCCATCCTGGTTAAGCGTTTGGAGCAGCAGAATTGCGAAAAATTTGTTGCCTTCTCAACCATTTCTTAGCTTCAAAGTCCCATATCTCGCGTACGGATTGACCTAACCCAAAAATTCCTATTGCATCTGAAAGTAGAAACTCGCCCGATTACAACGGTATGTGTATTTTTTCCCTAGGCCATTCTGGTTAAGCGTTAGGAGCCGCAGAATTGCGAAAAATTTTTTGCCTTATCAACCATTTCTTGGCTTCAAACTCCCATATCTCGCGAACGGATTGACCTAACCCAAAAATTCCTATTGCATCTGAAAGTAGAAACTCGCTCGATTACAGCGGTACGTGTACTTTTTCCCAAGGCCATTCTGGTTAAGCGTTTGGAGCAGCAGAAGTGCGAAAAATTTGTTGTCTTCTGAACCATTTCTTAGCTTCAAGGTCCCATATCTCGCGAACGGATTGTTCTAACCCAAAAATTCCTATTGTAACTGAAAGTAGAAACTCACGCGATTACAACGGTATGTGTATTTTTTCCCTAGGCCATACTGGTTAAGCGTTTGAAGCAGCAGAATTGCGAAAAATTTTTTGCCTCCTCAACCATTTCTTGGCTTCAAACTCCCATATCTCGCGCACGGATTGACCTAACCCAAAAATTCCTGTTGCATCTGAAAGTAGATACTCGCCCGATTACAATGGTATGTGTATTTTTTCCCTAGGCCATTCTGGTTAAGCGTTTGGAGCAGCAGAATTGCGAAAAATTTTTTGCCTTCTCAACCATTTGTTAGCTTCAAACTCCCATATCTCGCGAACGGTTTGACCTAACCCAAAAATTCCTATCTCATTTGAAAGTAGAAACTCGCCCGAATTACAACGGTACGTGTATTCTTCCCTTAGGCCATTCTGGTTAAGCGATTGGAGCAGCAGAAGTGCGAAAAATTTATTGTCTTGTGAACCATTTCTTAGCTTCAAAGTCCCATATCTCGCGAACGGATTGACCTAACCCAAAAATTCCTATTGTAACTGAAAGTAGAAACTCGCCCGATTACAACGGTATGTGTATTTTTTCCCTAGGCCATACTGGTTAAGCGTTTGAAGCAGCAGAATTGCGAAAAATTTATTTTCTTGTCAACCATTTCTTAGCTTCAAAGTCCCATATCTCACGAACGGATTGACCTAACTCAAAAATTCCTATAGTAACTGAAGGTAGAAACTCGCCCGATTACAACGGTATGTGTATTTTTTCCCTAGGCCATTCTGGTTAAGCGTTTGAAACAGCAGAATTGCGAAAAATTTTTTGCCTTCTCAACCATTTCTTGGCTTCAAACTCCCATATCTCGCGAACGGATTGACCTAACCCAAAAATTCCAATTGCGGCTGAAAGTAGAAACTCGCCCGATTACAACGGTTTGTGTATTTTTTCCCTAGGCCATTCTGGTTAAGCGTTTGGAGCAGCAGAATTGCGAAAAATTTTTTGCCTTCTCAACCATTTCTTGGCTTCAAACTCCCATATCTCGCGAACGGATTGACCTAGCCCAAAAATTCCTGTTGCGTCTGAAATTAGAAACTCGCCCGATTACAACGGTATGTGTATGTCTTCCCTAGGGCATTCTGGTTAAGTGTTTGGAGCAGCAGAATTGCGAAAAATTTGATCTGTTCTCAACCATTTCTTAGCTTCAAACTCCCATATCTCGCCAACGGATTGACCTATCCCAAAAAATCCTATTGCATCTGAAAGTAGAAACTCGCCCGATTGCAGCGGTACCTGTATTTTTTCCCTAGGCTATTCTTGTTAAGCGTTTGGAGCAGCAGAATTGCGAAAAATTTTTTGCCATCTCAACCATTTCTTGGCTTCAAACTCCCATATCTCGCGAACGGATTTACCTAACCCAAAAATTCCTATTGCATCTGAAAGTAGAAACTCGCGCGATTACAACGGTATGTGTCTTTTTTCCCTAGGCCATCCTGGTTAAGCGTTTGGAGCAGCAGAATTGCGAAAAATTTGTTGCCTTCTCAACCATTTCTTAGCTTCAAAGTCCCATATCTCGCGTACGGATTGACCTAACCCAAAAATTCCTATTGCATCTGAAAGTAGAAACTCGCCCGATTACAACGGTATGTGTATTTTTTCCCTAGGCCATTCTGGTTAAGCGTTAGGAGCCGCAGAATTGCGAAAAATTTTTTGCCTTATCAACCATTTCTTGGCTTCAAACTCCCATATCTCGCGAACGGATTGACCTAACCCAAAAATTCCTATTGCATCTGAAAGTAGAAACTCGCTCGATTACAGCTGTACGTGTACTTTTTCCCAAGGCCATTCTGGTTAAGCGTTTGGAGCAGCAGAAGTGCGAAAAATTTGTTGTCTTCTGAACCATTTCTTAGCTTCAAGGTCCCATATCTCGCGAACGGATTGTTCTAACCCAAAAATTCCTATTGTAACTGAAAGTAGAAACTCACGCGATTACAACGGTATGTGTATTTTTTCCCTAGGCCATACTGGTTAAGCGTTTGAAGCAGCAGAATTGCGAAAAATTTTTTGCCTCCTCAACCATTTCTTGGCTTCAAACTCCCATATCTCGCGCACGGATTGACCTAACCCAAAAATTCCTGTTGCATCTGAAAGTAGATACTCGCCCGATTACAATGGTATGTGTATTTTTTCCCTAGGCCATTCTGGTTAAGCGTTTGGAGCAGCAGAATTGCGAAAAATTTTTTGCCTTCTCAACCATTTGTTAGCTTCAAACTCCCATATCTCGCGAACGGTTTGACCTAACCCAAAAATTCCTATCTCATTTGAAAGTAGAAACTCGCCCGAATTACAACGGTACGTGTATTCTTCCCTTAGGCCATTCTGGTTAAGCGATTGGAGCAGCAGAAGTGCGAAAAATTTATTGTCTTGTGAACCATTTCTTAGCTTCAAAGTCCCATATCTCGCGAACGGATTGACCTAACCCAAAAATTCCTATTGTAACTGAAAGTAGAAACTCGCCCGATTACAACGGTATGTGTATTTTTTCCCTAGGCCATACTGGTTAAGCGTTTGAAGCAGCAGAATTGCGAAAAATTTATTTTCTTGTCAACCATTTCTTAGCTTCAAAGTCCCATATCTCACGAACGGATTGACCTAACTCAAAAATTCCTATAGTAACTGAAGGTAGAAACTCGCCCGATTACAACGGTATGTGTATTTTTTCCCTAGGCCATTCTGGTTAAGCGTTTGAAACAGCAGAATTGCGAAAAATTTTTTGCCTTCTCAACCATTTCTTGGCTTCAAACTCCCATATCTCGCGAACGGATTGACCTAACCCAAAAATTCCAATTGCGGCTGAAAGTAGAAACTCGCCCGATTACAAAGGTATGTGTATTTTTTCCATCGGCCATTCTGGTTAAGCGTTTGGAGCAGCAGAATTGCGAAAAATTTTTGGCCTTCTCAACCATTTCTTGGCATCAAACTCCCATATCTCCCGAATGGATTTACCTAACCCAAAAATTCCTATTGCATCTGAAAGTAGAAACTCGCGCGATTACAACGGTATGTGTCTTTTTTCCCTAGGCCATCCTGGTTAAGCGTTTGGAGCAGCAGAATTGCGAAAAATTTGTTGCCTTCTCAACCATTTCTTAGCTTCAAAGTCCCATATCGCGCGAACGGATTGACCAAACCCAAAAATTCCTGCTGCGTCTGAAATTAGAAACTCGCCCGATTACAACGGTATGCGTATTTGTTCCCTAGGCCATTCTGGTTAAGCGTTTGGAGCAGCAGAATTGCGAAAAATTTGTTCTGTTCTAAACCATTTCTTAGCTTCAAACTCCCATATCTCGCGTACGGATTGACCTAACCCAAAAGTCCTATTGCATCTGAAAGTAGAAACTCGCCCGATTACAACGGTATGTGTATTTTTTCCCTAGGCCATTCTGGTTAAGCGTTAGGAGCCGCAGAATTGCGAAAAATTTTTTGGCTTATCAACCATTTCTTGGCTTCAAACTCCCATATCTCGCGAACGGATTGACATAACCCAAAAATTCCTATTGCATCTGAAAGTAGAAACTCGCTCGATTACAGCGGTACGTGTACTTTTTCCCAAGGCCATTCTGGTTAAACGTTTGGAGCAGCAGAAGTGCGAAAAATTTGTTGTCTTCTCAACCATTTCTTAGCTTCAATATCCCATATCTCGCGAACGGATTGACCTAACCCAAAAATTCCTGTTGCATCTGAAAGTAGAACCTCGCCCGATTACAACGGTATGTGTATTTTTTCCCTAGGCCATTCTGGTTAAGCGTTTGGAGCAGCAGAATTGCGAAAAATTTTTGGCCTTCTCAACCATTTCTTGGATTCAAACTCCCATATCTCGCGAACGGATTGACCTAACCCAAAAATTCCTGTTGCGTCTGAAAGTAGAAACTCGCCCGATTACAACGGTTTGTGTATTTTTTCCCTAGGCCATTCTGGTTAAGCGTTTGGAGCAGCAGAATTGCGAAAAATTTTTTGCCTTCTCAACCATTTCTTGGCTTCAAACTCCCATATCTTGCGAACGGATTGACCTAGCCCAAAAATTCCTGTTGCGTCTGAAATTAGAAACTCGCCCGATTACAACGGTATGTGTATGTCTTCCCTAGGGCATTCTGGTTAAGTGTTTGGAGCAGCAGAATTGCGAAAAATTTGATCTGTTCTCAACCATTTCTTAGCTTCAAACTCCCATATCTCGCCAACGGATTGACCTAACCCAAAAATTCCTATTGCATCTGAAAGTAGAAGCTCGCCCGATTACAACGGTAGGTGTATTTTTTCCCTAGGCCATTCTGGTTAAGCGTTTGGAGCAACAGAAGTGCGAAAAATTTGTTGCCTTCTCAACCATTTCTTGGCTTCAAACTCCCTTAATTCGCGAACGGATTGACCTATCCCAAAAAATCCTATTGCATCTGAAAGTAGAAACTCGCCCGATTGCAGCGGTACCTGTATTTTTTCCCTAGGCTATTCTTGTTAAGCGTTTGGAGCAGCAGAATTGCGAAAAATTTTTTGCCATCTCAACCATTTCTTGGCTTCAAACTCCCATATCTCGCGAACGGATTGACCTAACCCAAAAATTCCTGTTGCATCTGAAAGTAGAAACTCGCCCGATTACAACGGTTTGTGTATTTTTTCCATAGGCCATTCTAGTTAAGCGTTTGGAGCAGCAGAAGTGCGAAAAATTTGTTGTCTTCTGAACCATTTCTTAGCTTCAAAGTCCCATATCTCGCGAACGGATTGACCTAACCCAAAAATTCCTATTGTAACTGAAAGTAGAAACTCACGCGATTACAACGGTATGTGTATTTTTTCCCTAGGCCATACTGGTTAAGCGTTTGAAGCAGCAGAATTGCGAAAAATTTTTTGCCTCCTCAACCATTTCTTGGCTTCAAACTCCCATATCTCGCGCACGGATTGACCTAACCCAAAAATTCCTGTTGCGTCTGAAAGTAGATACTCGCCCGATTACAATGGTATGTGTATTTTTTCCCTAGGCCATTCTGGTTAAGCGTTTGGAGCAGCAGAATTGCGAAAAATTTTTTGCCTTCTCAACCATTTCTTGGCTTCAAACTCCCATATCTCGCGAACGGATTGACCTAACCCAAAAATTCCTGTTGCGTCTGAAAATAGAAACTCGCCCGATTACAACGGTATGTGTATTTTTCCCCTAGGCCATTCTGGTTAAGCGTTTGGAGTAGCAGAATTGCGAAAAATTTTTTGCCTTCTCAACCATTTGTTAGCTTCAAACTCCCATATCTCGCGAACGGTTTGACCTAACCCAAAAATTCCTATCTCATTTGAAAGTAGAAACTCGCCCGATTACAACGGTACGTGTATTCTTCCCTTAGGCCATTCTGGTTAAGCGATTGGAGCAGCAGAAGTGCGAAAAATTTATTGTCTTGTGAACCATTTCTTAGCTTCAAAGTCCCATATCTCGCGAACGGATTGACCTAACCCAAAAATTCCTATTGTAACTGAAAGTAGAAACTCGCCCGATTACAACGGTATGTGTATTTTTTCCCTAGGCCATACTGGTTAAGCGTTTGAAGCAGCAGAATTGCGAAAAATTTATTTTCTTGTCAACCATTTCTTAGCTTCAAAGTCCCATATCTCACGAACGGATTGACCTAACTCAAAAATTCCTATTGTAACTGAAGGTAGAAACTCGCCCGATTACAACGGTATGTGTATTTTTTCCCTAGGCCATTCTGGTTAAGCGTTTGAAGCAGCAGAATTGCGAAAAATTTTTTGCCTTCTCAACCATTTCTTGGCTTCAAACTCCCATATCTCGCGAACGGATTGACCTAACCCAAAAATTCCTATTGCGGCTGAAAGTAGAAACTCGCCCGATTACAACGGTATGTGTATTTTTTCCCTCGGCCATTCTGGTTAAGCGTTTGGAGCAGCAGAATTGCGAAAAATTTTTGGCCTTCTCAACCATTTCTTGGCATCAAACTCCCATATCTCGCGAACGGATTGACCTAACCCAAAAATTTCTGTTGCGACTGAAAGTAGAAACTCGCCCGATTACAACAGTATGTGTGTTTTTTCCCTAGGCCATTCTGGTTAAGCGTTTGGAGCAGCAGAATTGCGAAAAATTTGTTGCCTTCTCAACCATTTCTTAGCTTCAAAGTCCCATATCTCGCGTACGGATTGACCTAACCCAAAAATTCCTATTGCATCTGAAAGTAGAAACTCGCCCGATTACAACGGTATGTGTATTTTTTCCCTAGGCCATTCTGGTTAAGCGTTAGGAGCCGCAGAATTGCGAAAAATTTTTTGCCTTATCAACCATTTCTTGGCTTCAAACTCCCATATCTCGCGAACGGATTGACCTATACCAAAAATTCCTATTGCATCTGAAAGTAGAAACTCGCTCGATTACAGCGGTATGTGTATTTTTTCCCTAGGCCATTCTGGTTAAGCGTTAGGAGCCGCAGAATTGCGAAAAATTTTTTGCCTTATCAACCATTTCTTGGCTTCAAACTCCCATATCTCGCGAACGGATTGACCTAACCCAAAAATTCCTGTTGCATCTGAAAGTAGAAACTCGCGCGATTACAACGGTATGTGTATTTTTTCCCTAGGCCATTCTGGTTAAGCGTTTGGAGCAGCAGAATTGCGAAAAATTTTTGGCCTTCTCAACAATTTCTTGGCATCAAACTCCCATATCTCGCGAATGGATTTACCTAACCCAAAAATTCCTATTGCATCTGAAAGTAGAAACTCGCGCGATTACAACGGTATGTGTCTTTTTTCCCTAGGCCATCCTGGTTAAGCGTTTGGAGCAGCAGAATTGCGAAAAATTTGTTGCCTTCTCAACCATTTCTTAGCTTCAAAGTCCCATATCGCGCGAACGGATTGAACAAACCCAAAAATTCCTGCTGCGTCTGAAATTAGAAACTCGCCCGATTACAACGGTATGCGTATTTGTTCCCTAGGCCATTCTGGTTAAGCGTTTGGAGCAGCAGAATTGCGAAAAATTTGTTCTGTTGTCAACCATTTCTTAGCTTCAAACTCCCATATCTCGCGTACGGATTGACCTAACCCAAAAGTCCTATTGCATCTGAAAGTAGAAACTCGCCCGATTACAACGGTATGTGTATTTTTTCCCTAGGCCATTCTGGTTAAGCGTTAGGAGCCGCAGAATTGCGAAAAATTTTTTGGCTTATCAACCATTTCTTGGCTTCAAACTCCCATATCTCGCGAACGGATTGACATAACCCAAAAATTCCTATTGCATCTGAAAGTAGAAACTCGCTCGATTACAGCGGTACGTGTACTTTTTCCCAAGGCCATTCTGGTTAAGCGTTTGGAGCAGCAGAAGTGCGAAGAATTTGTTGTCTTCTCAACCATTTCTTAGCTTCAATATCCCATATCTCGCGAACGGATTGACCGAACCCAAAAATTCCTGTTGCATCTGAAAGTAGAACCTCGCCCGATTACAACGGTATGTGTATTTTTTCCCTAGGCCATTCTGGTTAAGCGTTTGGAGCAGCAGAATTGCGAAAAATTTTTGGCCTTCTCAACCATTTCTTGGATTCAAACTCCCATATCTCGCGAACGGATTGACCTAACCCAAAAATTCCTGTTGCGTCTGAAAGTAGAAACTCGCCCGATTACAACGGTTTGTGTATTTTTTCCCTAGGCCATTCTGGTTAAGCGTTTGGAGCAGCAGAATTGCGAAAAATTTATTTTCTTGTCAACCATTTCTTAGCTTCAAAGTCCCATATCTCACGAACGGATTGACCTAACTCAAAAATTCCTATTGTAACCGAAGGTAGAAACTCGCCCGATTACAACGGTATGTGTACTTTTTCCCTAGGCCATCCTGGTTAAGCGTTTGAAGCAGCAGAATTGCGAAAAATTTTTTGCCTTCTCAACCATTTCTTGGCTTCAAACTCCCATATCTCGCGAACGGATTGACCTAACCCAAAAATTCCTATTGCGGCTGAAAGTAGAAACTCGCCCGATTACAACGGTATGTGTATTTTTTCCCTCGGCCATTCTGGTTAAGCGTTTGAAGCAGCAGAATTGCGAAAAATTTTTTGCCTTCTCAACCATTTCTTGGCTTCAAACTCCCATATCTCGCGAACGGATTGACCTAACCCAAAAATTCCTATTGCGGCTGAAAGTAGAAACTCGCCCGATTACAACGGTATGTGTATTTTTTCCATCGGCCATTCTGGTTAAGCGTTTGGAGCAGCAGAATTGCGAAAAATTTTTGGCCTTCTCAACCATTTCTTGGCATCAAACTCCCATATCTCGCGAATGGATTTACCTAACCCAAAAATTCCTATTGCATCTGAAAGTAGAAACTCGCGGGATTACAACGGTATGTGTCTTTTTTCCCTAGGCCATCCTGGTTAAGCGTTTGGAGCAGCAGAATTGCGAAAAATTTGTTGCCTTCTCAACCATTTCTTAGCTTCAAAGTCCCATATCGCGCGAACGGATTGACCAAACCCAAAAGTTCCTGCTGCGTCTGAAATTAGAAACTCGCCCGATTACAACGGTATGCGTATTTGTTCCCTAGGCCATTCTGGTTAAGCGTTTGGAGCAGCAGAATTGCGAAAAATTTGTTCTGTTCTCAACCATTTCTTAGCTTCAAACTCCCATATCTCGCGTACGGATTGACCTAACCCAAAAGTCCTATTGCATCTGAAAGTAGAAGCTCGCCCGATTACAACGGTAGGTGTATTTTTTCCCTAGGCCATTCTGGTTAAGCGTTTGGAGCAGCAGAAGTGCGAAAAATTTGTTGTCTTCTGAACCATTTCTTAGCTTCAAAGTCCCATATCTCGCGATCGGATTGGTACCTAACCCCAAAATTCCTATTGTAACTGAAAGTAGAAACTCACGCGATTACAACGGTATGTGTATTTTTTCCCTAGGCCATACTGGTTAAGCGTTTGAAGCAGCAGAATTGCGAAAAATTTTTTGCCTCCTCAACCATTTCTTGGCTTCAAACTCCCATATCTCGCGCACGGATTGACCTAACTCAAAAATTCCTATTGTAACTGAAGGTAGAAACTCGCCCGATTACAACGGTATGTGTACTTTTTCCCTAGGCCATTCTGGTTAAGCGTTTGAAGCAGCAGAATTGCGAAAAATTTTTTGCCTTCTCAACCATTTCTTGGCTTCAAACTCCCATATCTCGCGAACGGATTGACCTAACCCAAAAATTCCTATTGCGGCTGAAAGTAGAAACTCGCCCGATTACAACGGTATGTGTATTTTTTCCCTCGGCCATTCTGGTTAAGCGTTTGGAGCAGCAGAATTGCGAAAAATTTTTGGCCTTCTCAACCATTTCTTGGCATCAAACTCCCATATCTCGCGAACGGATTTACCTGTCCCAAAAATTCCTATTGCATCTGAAAGTAGAAACTCGCGCGATTACAACGGTATGTGTATTTTTTCCCTCGGCCATTCTGGTTAAGCGTTTGAAGCAGCAGAATTGCGAAAAATTTTTTGCCTTCTCAACCATTTCTTGGCTTCAAACTCCCATATCTCGCGAACGGATTGACCTAACCCAAAAATTCCTATTGCGGCTGAAAGTAGAAACTCGCCCGATTACAACGGTATGTGTATTTTTTCCATCGGCCATTCTGGTTAAGCGTTTGGAGCAGCAGAATTGCGAAAAATTTGTTCTGTTCTCAACCATTTCTTAGCTTCAAACTCCCATATCTCGCGTACGGATTGACCTAACCCAAAAATTCCTATTGCATCTGAAAGTAGAAACTCGCCCGATTACAACGGTATGTGTATTTTTTCCCTAGGCCATTCTGGTTAAGCGTTTGGAGCAGCAGAATTGCGAAAAATTTTTGGCCTTCTCAACCATTTCTTGGATTCAAACTCCCATATCTCGCGAACGGATTGACCTAACCCAAAAATTCCTGTTGCGTCTGAAAGTAGAAACTCGCCCGATTACAACGGTTTGTGTATTTTTTCCCTAGGCCATTCTGGTTAAGCGTTTGGAGCAGCAGATTTGCGAAAAATTTTTTGCCTTCTCAACCATTTCTTAGTTTCAAAGTCCCATATCTCGCGAACGGATTGACCAAACCCAAAAATTCCTGTTGCATCTGAAAGTAGAAACTCGCCCGATTACAACGGTATGTGTATTTTTCCCCTAGGCCATTCTGGTTAAGCGTTTGGAGCAGCCGAATTGCGAAAAATTTGTTCTCTTCTCAAACATTTCTTAGCTTCAAACTACCATATCTCGCGAACGGATTGACATAACCCAAAAATTCCTATTGTGACTGAAAGTAGAAGCTCGTCCGATTACAACGGTGTGGGTATTTTTTCCCTAGGCCATTCTGGTTAAGCGTTTGGAGCAGCAGAAGTGCGAAAAATTTGTTGTCTTCTCAACCATTTCTTAGCTTCAAACTCCCATATTTCGCGAACGGATTGACCTAACCCAAAAATTCCTGTTGCATCTTAAAGTAGAAACTCGCCCGATTACAACGGTATGCGTATTTTTCCCCTAGGCCATTCTGGTTAAGCGTTTGGAGCAGCCGAATTGCGAAAAATTTTTGGCCTTCTCAACCATTTCTTGGATTCAAACTCCCATATCTCGCGAACGGATTGACCTAACCCAAAAATTCCTGTTGCGTCTGAAAGTAGAAACTCGCCCGATTACAACGGTTTGTGTATTTTTTCCCTAGGCCATTCTGGTTAAGCGTTTGGAGCAGCAGATTTGCGAAAAATTTTTTGCCTTCTCAACCATTTCTTAGTTTCAAAGTCCCATATCTCGCGAACGGATTGACCAAACCCAAAAATTCCTGTTGCATCTGAAAGTAGAAACTCGCCCGATTACAACGGTATGTGTATTTTTCCCCTAGGCCATTCTGGTTAAGCGTTTGGAGCAGCCGAATTGCGAAAAATTTGTTCTCTTCTCAACCATTTCTTAGCTTCAAACTACCATATCTCGCGAACGGATTGACATAACCCAAAAATTCCTATTGTGACTGAAAGTAGAAGCTCGTCCGATTACAACGGTATGTGTATTTTTTCCCTAGGCCATTCTGGTTAAACGATTGGAGCAGCAGAATTGCGAAAAATTTTTTGCCTTCTCAACCATTTCTTAGCTTCAAACTCCCATATCTCGCGAACGGATTGACCTAACCCAAAAATTCCTATTGCATTTGAAAGTAGAAGCTCGCCCGATTACAACGGTACGTGTATTTTTCCCCTTGGCCATTCTGGATAAGCGATTGGAGCAGCAGAAGTGCGGAAAATTTTTTGCCTCCTCAACCATTTCTTGTCTTCAAACTCCCATATCTCGCGAACGGATTGACCTAACCCAAAAATTCCTATTGTAACTGAAAGTAGAAACTCGTCCGATTACAACGGTGTGGGTATTTTTTCCCTAGGCCATTCTGGTTAAGCGTTTGGAGCAGCAGAAGTGCGAAAAATTTGTTGTCTTCTCAACCATTTCTTAGCTTCAAACTCCCATATTTCTTGAACGGATTGACCTAACCCAAAACTTCCTATTGCATCTGAAAGCAGAAGCTCGCCCGATTACAACGGTATGTGTATTTTTTCCCTAGGCCATTCTGGTTAAGCGTTTGGAGCAGCCGAATTGCGAAAAATTTGTTCTCTTCTCAACCATTGCTTAGCTTCAAACTGCCATATCTCGCGAACGGATGGACCTAACCCAAAAATTCCTAATGCATTTGAAAGTAGAAGCTCGCCCGATTACAACGGTATGTGTATTTTTTCCCTAGGCCATTCTGGTTAAACGATTGGAGCAGCAGAATTGCGAAAAATTTTTTACCTTCTCAACCATTTCTTAGCTTCAAACTCCCATATCTCGCGAACGGATTGACCTAACCCAAAAATTCCTATTGCATTTGAAAGTAGAAGCTCGCCCGATTACAACGGTACGTGTATTTACCCCTTGGCCATTCTGGATAAGCGATTGGAGCAGCAGAAGTGCGGAAAATTTGTTGTCTTGTCAACCATTTCTTAGCTTCAAAGTCCCATAATTCGCGAACGGATTGACCTAACCCAAAAATTCCTGTTGCATCTGAAAGTAGAAGCTCGCCCGATTACAACGGTATGTGTATTTTTTCCCTAGGCCATTCTGGTTAAGCGTTTGGAGCAGCAGAAGTGCGAAAAATTTGTTGTCTTCTCAACCATTTCTTAGCTTCAAACTCCCATATTTCGCGAACGGATTGACCTAACCCAAAAATTCCTGTTGCATCTGAAAGTAGAAACTCGCCCGATTACAACGGTATGTGTATTTTTTCCCTAGGCCATTCTGGTTAAACGATTGGAGCAGCAGAATTGCGAAAAATTTTTTGCCTTCTCAACCATTTCTTAGCTTCAAACTCCCATATCTCGCGAACGGATTGACCTAACCCAAAAATTCCTATTGCATCTGAAAGCAGAAACTCGCCCGATTACAACGGTATGTGTATTTTTTCCCTTGGCCATTCTGGTTAAGCGTTTGGAGCAGCAGAAGTGCGAAAAATTTGTTGTCTTCTCAACCATTTCTTAGCTTCAAACTCCCATATCTCGAGAACGGATTGACCTAACCCAAAAATTCCTGTTGCATCTGAAAGTAGAAACTCGCCCGATTACAACGGTATGTGTATTTTTTCCCTAGGCCATTCTGGTTAAACGATTGGAGCAGCAGAATTGCGAAAAATTTTTTGCCTTCTCAACCATTTCTTAGCTTCAAACTCCCATATCTCGCGAACGGATTGACCTAACCCAAAAATTCCTATTGCATCTGAAAGCAGAAACTCGCCCGATTACAACGGTATGTGTATTTTTTCCCTAGGCCATTCTGGTTAAGCGTTTGGAGCAGCAGAAGTGCGAAAAATTTGTTCTCTTCTCAACCATTGCTTAGCTTCAAACTCCCATATCTCGCGAACGGATTGACCTAACCCAAAAATTCCTATTGCATTTGAAAGTAGAAGCTCGCCCGATTACAACGGTACGTGTATTTTTCCCCTTGGCCATTCTGGATAAGCGATTGGAGCAGCAGAAGTGCGGAAAATTTTTTGCCTCCTCAACCATTTCTTGTCTTCAAACTCCCATATCTCGCGAACGGATTGACCTAACCCAAAAATTCCTATTGTAACTGAAAGTAGAAACTCGTCCGATTACAACGGTGTGGGTATTTTTTCCCTAGGCCATTCTGGTTAAGCGTTTGGAGCAGCCGAATTGCGAAAAATTTGTTCTCTTCTCAACCATTTCTTAGTTTCAAACTCCCATATCTCGCGAACGGATTGACCTAACCCAAAAATTCCTGTTGCATCTGAAAGTAGAAACTCGCACGATTACAACGGTATGTGCATTTTTTCCCTAGGCCATTCTGGTTAAGCGTTTGGAGCAGCAGAATTGCGAAAAATTTGTTCTCTTCTCAACCATTTCTTAGCTTCAAACTCCCATATCTCGCGAACGGATTGACCTAACCCAAAAATTCCTGTTGCATCTGAAAGTAGAAACTCGCCCGATTACAACGGTATGTGTATTTTTTCCCTTGGCCATTCTTGTTAAACGTTTGGAGCAGCAGAATTGCGAAAAATTTTTTGCCTTCTCAACCACTTCTTGGCTTCAAACTCCCATATCTCGCGAACGGATTAACCTAACCCAAAAATTCCTATTGCATCTGAAAGCAGAAACTCGCCCGATTACAAAGGTATGTGTATTTTTTCCCTAGGCCATTCTGGTTAAGCGTTTGGAGCAGCAGAATTGCGAAAAATTTGTTCTCTTCTCAACCATTTCTTAGCTTCAAACTACCATATCTCGCGAGCGGATTGACCTAACACAAAAATTCCTATTGCATTTGAAAGTAGAAGCTCGCCCGATTACAACGGTACGTGTATTTTTCCCCTTGGCCATTCTGGATAAGCGATTGGAGCAGCAGAAGTGCGGAAAATTTTTTGCCTCCTCAACCATTTCTTGTCTTCAAACTCCCATATCTCGCGAACGGATTGACCTAACCCAAAAATTCCTATTGTAACTGAAAGTAGAAACTCGTCCGATTACAACGGTGTGGGTATTTTTTCCCTAGGCCATTCTGGTTAAGCGTTTGGAGCAGCAGAAGTGCGAAAAATTTGTTGTCTTCTCAACCATTTCTTAGCTTCAAACTCCCATATTTCGCGAACGGATTGACCTAACCCAAAAATTCCTATTGCATCTGAAAGCAGAAACTCGCCCGATTACAACGGTATGTGTATTTTTTCCCTAGGCCATTCTGGTTAAGCGTTTGGAGCAGCCGAATTGCGAAAAATTTGTTCTCTTCTCAACCATTTCTTAGCTTCAAACTCCCATATCTCGCGAACGGATTGACCTAACCCAAAAATTCCTGTTGCATCTGAAAGTAGAAACTCGCACGATTACAACGGTATGTGTATTTTTTCCCTAGGCCATTCTGGTTAAGCGATTGGAGCAGCAGAATTGCGAAAAATTTGTTCTCTTCTCAACCATTTCTTAGCTTCAAACTCCCATATCTCGCGAACGGATTGACCTAACCCAAAAATTCCTGTTGCATCTGAAAGTAGAAACTCGCCCGATTACAACGGTATGTGTATTTTTCCCCTAGGCCATTCTGGTTAAGCGTTTGGAGCAGCCGAATTGCGAAAAATTTGTTCTCTTCTCAACCATTTCTTAGCTTCAAACTACCATATCTCGCGAACGGATTGACATAACCCAAAAATTCCTATTGTGACTGAAAGTAGAAGCTCGTCCGATTACAACGGTATGTGTATTTTTTCCCTAGGCCATTCTGGTTAAACGATTGGAGCAGCAGAATTGCGAAAAATTTTTTGCCTTCTCAACCATTTCTTAGCTTCAAACTCCCATATCTCGCGAACGGATTGACCTAACCCAAAAATTCCTATTGCATTTGAAAGTAGAAGCTCGCCCGATTACAACGGTACGTGTATTTTTCCCCTTGGCCATTCTGGATAAGCGATTGGAGCAGCAGAAGTGCGGAAAATTTTTTGCCTCCTCAACCATTTCTTGTCTTCAAACTCCCATATCTCGCGAACGGATTGACCTAACCCAAAAATTCCTATTGTAACTGAAAGTAGAAACTCGTCCGATTACAACGGTGTGGGTATTTTTTCCCTAGGCCATTCTGGTTAAGCGTTTGGAGCAGCAGAAGTGCGAAAAATTTGTTGTCTTCTCAACCATTTCTTAGCTTCAAACTCCCATATTTCTTGAACGGATTGACCTAACCCAAAACTTCCTATTGCATCTGAAAGCAGAAGCTCGCCCGATTACAACGGTATGTGTATTTTTTCCCTAGGCCATTCTGGTTAAGCGTTTGGAGCAGCCGAATTGCGAAAAATTTGTTCTCTTCTCAACCATTGCTTAGCTTCAAACTGCCATATCTCGCGAACGGATGGACCTAACCCAAAAATTCCTAATGCATTTGAAAGTAGAAGCTCGCCCGATTACAACGGTATGTGTATTTTTTCCCTAGGCCATTCTGGTTAAACGATTGGAGCAGCAGAATTGCGAAAAATTTTTTACCTTCTCAACCATTTCTTAGCTTCAAACTCCCATATCTCGCGAACGGATTGACCTAACCCAAAAATTCCTATTGCATTTGAAAGTAGAAGCTCGCCCGATTACAACGGTACGTGTATTTACCCCTTGGCCATTCTGGATAAGCGATTGGAGCAGCAGAAGTGCGGAAAATTTGTTGTCTTGTCAACCATTTCTTAGCTTCAAAGTCCCATAATTCGCGAACGGATTGACCTAACCCAAAAATTCCTGTTGCATCTGAAAGTAGAAACACGCCCGATTACAACGGTATGTGTATTTTTTCCCTAGGCCATTCTGGTTAAACGATTGGAGCAGCAGAATTGCGAAAAATTTTTTGCCTTCTCAACCATTTCTTAGCTTCAAACTCCCATATCTCGCGAACGGATTGACCTAACCCAAAAATTCCTATTGCATCTGAAAGCAGAAACTCGCCCGATTACAACGGTATGTGTATTTTTTCCCTAGGCCATTCTGGTTAAGCGTTTGGAGCAGCAGAAGTGCGAAAAATTTGTTCTCTTCTCAACCATTGCTTAGCTTCAAACTCCCATATCTCGCGAACGGATTGACCTAACCCAAAAATTCCTATTGCATTTGAAAGTAGAAGCTCGCCCGATTACAACGGTACGTGTATTTTTCCCCTTGGCCATTCTGGATAAGCGATTGGAGTAGCAGAAGTGCGGAAAATTTTTTGCCTCCTCAACCATTTCTTGTCTTCAAACTCCCATATCTCGCGAACGGATTGACCTAACCCAAAAATTCCTATTGTAACTGAAAGTAGAAACTCGTCCGATTACAACGGTGTGGGTATTTTTTCCCTAGGCCATTCTGGTTAAGCGTTTGGAGCAGCCGAATTGCGAAAAATTTGTTCTCTTCTCAACCATTTCTTAGTTTCAAACTCCCATATCTCGCGAACGGATTGACCTAACCCAAAAATTCCTGTTGCATCTGAAAGTAGAAACTCGCACGATTACAACGGTATGTGTATTTTTTCCCTAGGCCATTCTGGTTAAGCGTTTGGAGCAGCAGAATTGCGAAAAATTTGTTCTCTTCTCAACCATTTCTTAGCTTCAAACTCCCATATCTCGCGAACGGATTGACCTAACCCAAAAATTCCTGTTGCATCTGAAAGTAGAAACTCGCCCGATTACAACGGTATGTGTATTTTTTCCCTAGGCCATTCTTGTTAAACGTTTGGAGCAGCAGAATTGCGAAAAATTTTTTGCCTTCTCAACCACTTCTTGGCTTCAAACTCCCATATCTCGCGAACGGATTAACCTAACCCAAAAATTCCTATTGCATCTGAAAGCAGAAACTCGCCCGATTACAAAGGTATGTGTATTTTTTCCCTAGGCCATTCTGGTTAAGCGTTTGGAGCAGCAGAATTGCGAAAAATTTGTTCTCTTCTCAACCATTTCTTAGCTTCAAACTACCATATCTCGCGAGCGGATTGACCTAACACAAAAATTCCTATTGCATTTGAAAGTAGAAGCTCGCCCGATTACAACGGTACGTGTATTTTTCCCCTTGGCCATTCTGGATAAGCGATTGGAGCAGCAGAAGTGCGGAAAATTTTTTGCCTCCTCAACCATTTCTTGTCTTCAAACTCCCATATCTCGCGAACGGATTGACCTAACCCAAAAATTCCTATTGTAACTGAAAGTAGAAACTCGTCCGATTACAACGGTGTGGGTATTTTTTCCCTAGGCCATTCTGGTTAAGCGTTTGGAGCAGCAGAAGTGCGAAAAATTTGTTGTCTTCTCAACCATTTCTTAGCTTCAAACTCCCATATTTCGCGAACGGATTGACCTAACCCAAAAATTCCTATTGCATCTGAAAGCAGAAACTCGCCCGATTACAACGGTATGTGTATTTTTTCCCTAGGCCATTCTGGTTAAGCGTTTGGAGCAGCCGAATTGCGAAAAATTTGTTCTCTTCTCAACCATTTCTTAGCTTCAAACTCCCATATTTCGCGAACGGATTGACCTAACCCAAAAATTCCTGTTGCATCTGAAAGTAGAAACTCGCACGATTACAACGGTATGTGTATTTTTTCCCTAGGCCATTCTGGTTAAGCGATTGGAGCAGCAGAATTGCGAAAAATTTGTTCTCTTCTCAACCATTTCTTAGCTTCAAACTCCCATATCTCGCGAACGGATTGACCTAACCCAAAAATTCCTGTTGCATCTGAAAGTAGAAACTCGCCCGATTACAACGGTATGTGTATTTTTTCCCTAGGCCATTCTTGTTAAACGTTTGGAGAAGCAGAATTGCGAAAAATTTTTTGCCTTCTCAACCACTTCTTGGCTTCAAACTCCCATATCTCGCGAACGGATTAACCTAACCCAAAAATTCCTATTGCATCTGAAAGCAGAAACTCGCCCGATTACAACGGTATGTGTACTTTTTCCCTAGGCCATTCTGGTTAAGCGTTTGGAGCAGCAGAATTGCGAAAAATTTTTTGCCTTCTCAACCATTTCTTGGCTTTAAACTCTCATATCTCGCGAACGGATTGACCGAACCCAAAAATTTCTGTTGCGTCTGAAAGTAGAAACTCGCCCGATTACAAAGGTATGTGTATTTTTTCCCTAGGCCATTCTGGTTAAGCGTTTGGAGCAGCAGAATTGCGAAAAATTTGTTCTCTTCTCAACCATTGCTTAGCTTCAAACTCCCATATCTCGCGAACGGATTGACCTAACCCAAAAATTCCTATTGCATTTGAAAGTAGAAGCTCGCCCGATTACAACGGTACGTGTATTTTTCCCCTTGGCCATTCTGGATAAGCGATTGGAGCAGCAGAAGTGCGGAAAATTTTTTGCCTCCTCAACCATTTCTTGTCTTCAAACTCCCATATCTCGCGAACGGATTGACCTAACCCAAAAATTCCTATTGTAACTGAAAGTAGAAACTCGTCCGATTACAACGGTGTGGGTATTTTTTCCCTAGGCCATTCTGGTTAAGCGTTTGGAGCAGCCGAATTGCGAAAAATTTGTTCTCTTCTCAACCATTTCTTAGCTTCAAACTCCCATATCTCGCGAACGGATTGACCTAACCCAAAAATTCCTGTTGCATCTGAAAGTAGAAACTCGCACGATTACAACGGTATGTGTATTTTTTCCCTAGGCCATTCTGGTTAAGCGTTTGGAGCAGCAGAATTGCGAAAAATTTGTTCTCTTCTCAACCATTTCTTAGCTTCAAACTCCCATATCTCGCGAACGGATTGACCTAACCCAAAAATTCCTGTTGCATCTGAAAGTAGAAACTCGCCCGATTACAACGGTATGTGTATTTTTTCCCTAGGCCATTCTTGTTAAACGTTTGGAGCAGCAGAATTGCGAAAAATTTTTTGCCTTCTCAACCACTTCTTGGCTTCAAACTCCCATATCTCGCGAACGGATTAACCTAACCCAAAAATTCCTATTGCATCTGAAAGCAGAAACTCGCCCGATTACAAAGGTATGTGTATTTTTTCCCTAGGCCATTCTGGTTAAGCGTTTGGAGCAGCAGAAAAGGGGAAAAATTTGTTCTCTTCTCAACCATTTCTTAGCTTCAAACTACCATATCTCGCGAGCGGATTGACCTAACCCAAAAATTCCTATTGCATTTGAAAGTAGAAGCTCGCCCGATTACAACGGTACGTGTATTTTTCCCCTTGGCCATTCTGGATAAGCGATTGGAGCAGCAGAAGTGCGGAAAATTTTTTGCCTCCTCAACCATTTCTTGTCTTCAAACTCCCATATCTCGCGAACGGATTGACCTAACCCAAAAATTCCTATTGTAACTGAAAGTAGAAACTCGTCCGATTACAACGGTGTGGGTATTTTTTCCCTAGGCCATTCTGGTTAAGCGTTTGGAGCAGCAGAAGTGCGAAAAATTTGTTGTCTTCTCAACCATTTCTTAGCTTCAAACTCCCATATTTCGCGAACGGATTGACCTAACCCAAAAATTCCTATTGCATCTGAAAGCAGAAACTCGCCCGATTACAACGGTATGTGTATTTTTTCCCTAGGCCATTCTGGTTAAGCGTTTGGAGCAGCCGAATTGCGAAAAATTTGTTCTCTTCTCAACCATTTCTTAGCTTCAAACTCCCATATCTCGCGAACGGATTGACCTAACCCAAAAATTCCTGTTGCATCTGAAAGTAGAAACTCGCACGATTACAACGGTATGTGTATTTTTTCCCTAGGCCATTCTGGTTAAGCGATTGGAGCAGCAGAATTGCGAAAAATTTGTTCTCTTCTCAACCATTTCTTAGCTTCAAACTCCCATATCTCGCGAACGGATTGACCTAACCCAAAAATTCCTGTTGCATCTGAAAGTAGAAACTCGCCCGATTACAACGGTATGTGTATTTTTTCCCTAGGCCATTCTTGTTAAACGTTTGGAGCAGCAGAATTGCGAAAAATTTTTTGCCTTCTCAACCACTTCTTGGCTTCAAACTCCCATATCTCGCGAACGGATTAACCTAACCCAAAAATTCCTATTGCATCTGAAAGCAGAAACTCGCCCGATTACAACGGTATGTGTACTTTTTCCCTAGGCCATTCTGGTTAAGCGTTTGGAGCAGCAGAATTGCGAAAAATTTTTTGCCTTCTCAACCATTTCTTGGCTTTAAACTCCCATATCTCGCGAACGGATTGACCGAACCCAAAAATTTCTGTTGCGTCTGAAAGTAGAAACTCGCCCGATTACAAAGGTATGTGTATTTTTTCCCTAGGCCATTCTGGTTAAGCGTTTGGAGCAGCAGAATTGCGAAAAATTTGTTCTCTTCTCAACCATTTCTTAGCTTCAAACTACCATATCTCGCGAGCGGATTGACCTAACCCAAAAATTCCTATTGCATTTGAAAGTAGAAACTAGCCCGATTACAACGGTACGTGTATTTTTCCCCTTGGCCATTCTGGATAAGCGATTGGAGCAGCAGAAGTGCGCAAAATTTGTTGTCTTGTCAACCATTTCTTAGCTTCAAACTCCCATATCTCGCGAACGGATTGACCTAACCCAAAAATTCCTGTTGCATCTGAAAGTAGAAACTCGCCCGATTACAACGGTATGTGTATTTTTTCCCTAGGCCGTTCTGGTTAAGCGTTTGAAGCAGCAGAATTGCGAAAAATTTGTTCTCTTCTCAACCATTTCTTAGCTTCAAACTACCATATCTCGCGAACGGATTGACCTAACCCAAAAATTCCTGTTGCATCTGAAAGTAGAAACTCGGCCGATTACAACGGTATGTGTATTTTTTCCCTAGGCCATTTTGGTTAAGCTTTTGGAGCAGCAGAATTGGGAAAAATTTGTTCTCTTCTCAACCATTTCTTAGCTTCAAACTCCCATATCTCGCGATCAGATTGACCTAACCCAAAAATTCCTGTTGCATCTGAAAGTAGAAACTCGCCCGATTACAACGGTATGTGTATTTTTTCCCTAGGCCATTATGGTTAAGCGTTCGAAGCAGCAGAATTGCGAAAAATTTTTTGCCTTCTCAACCATTTCTTGGCTTCAAACTCCCGTATCTGGCGAACGGATTGACCTAACCCAAAAATTCCTATTGAATCTGAAAGTAGAAACTCTCCCGATTACAACGGTATGTATTTTTTTTCCCTGGGCCACTCTGGTTAAGCGTTTGGAGCAGCAGAATTGCGAAAAATTTGTTGTCTTCTCAACCATTTCTTAGCTTCAAACTCCCATATCTCGCGAACGGATTGACCAAACACAAGAATTCCTGCTGCGTCTGAAAGTAGAAACTCGCCCGATTACAACGGTATGTGTATTTTTTTCCTAGGCCATTCTGGATAAGCGTTTGAAGCAGCAGAATTGCGAAAAATTTTTTGCCTTCTCAACCATTTCTTGGCTTCAAACTCCCATATCTCGCGAACGGATTGACCTTACCCAAAAATTCCTATTGCATCTGAAAGTAGAAACTCGCCCGATTACAACGGTGTGTGTATTTTTTCGGTAGGCCATTCTGGTTAAGCGTTTGGAGCAGCAGAATTGCGACAAATTTGTTGTCTTCTCAACCTATTCTTAGTTTCAAACTCCCGTATCTGGCGAACGGATTGACCTAACCCAAAAATTCCTATTGCATCTGAAAGTAGAAACTCGCCCGATTACAACGGTATGTGTATTCTTTCCCTGGGCTTCCTGGCTAAGCGTTTGGAGCAGCAGAATTGCGAAAAATTTGTTGTCTTCTCAACCATTTCTTAGCTTCAAACTCCCATATCTCGCGAACGGATTGACCAAACACAAAAATTCCTGCTGCGTCTGAAAGTAGAAACTCGCCCGATTACAACGGTATGTGTATTTTTTCCCTAGGCCATTCTGGATAAGCGTTTGAAGCAGCAGAATTGCGAAAAATTTTTTGCCTTCTCAACCATTTCTTGGCTTCAAACTCCCATATCTCGCGAACGAATTGACCTAACCCAAAAATTCCTATTGTAACTGAAAGTAGAAACTCGTCCGATTACAACGGTGTGGGTATTTTTTCCCTAGGCCATTCTGGTTAAGCGTTTGGAGCAGCAGAAGTGCGAAAAATTTGTTGTCTTCTCAACCATTTCTTAGCTTCAAACTCCCATATTTCGCGAACGGATTGACCTAACCCAAAAATTCCTATTGCATCTGAAAGCAGAAACTCGCCCGATTACAACGGTATGTGTATTTTTTCCCTAGGCCATTCTGGTTAAGCGTTTGGAGCAGCCGAATTGCGAAAAATTTGTTGTCTTCTCAACCATTTCTTAGCTTCAAACTCCCATATCTCGCGAACGGATTGACCAAACACAAAAATTCCTGCTGCGTCTGAAAGTAGAAACTCGCCCGATTACAACGGTATGTGTATTTTTTTCCTAGGCCATTCTGGATAAGCGTTTGAAGCAGCAGAATTGCGAAAAATTTTTTGCCTTCTCAACCATTTCTTGGCTTCAAACTCCCATATCTCGCGAACGGATTGACCTTACCCAAAAATTCCTATTGCATCTGAAAGTAGAAACTCGCCCGATTACAACGGTGTGTGTATTTTTTCGGTAGGCCATTCTGGTTAAGCGTTTGGAGCAGCAGAATTGCGAAAAATTTGTTGTCTTCTCAACCTATTCTTAGTTTCAAACTCCCGTATCTGGCGAACGGATTGACCTAACCCAAAAATTCCTATTGCATCTGAAAGTAGAAACTCGCCCGATTACAACGGTATGTGTATTCTTTCCCTGGGCTTCCTGGCTAAGCGTTTGGAGCAGCAGAATTGCGAAAAATTTGTTGTCTTCTCAACCATTTCTTAGCTTCAAACTCCCATATCTCGCGAACGGATTGACCAAACACAAAAATTCCTGCTGCGTCTGAAAGTAGAAACTCGCCCGATTACAACGGTATGTGTATTTTTTCCCTAGGCCATTCTGGTTAAGCGTTTGGAGCAGCAGAATTGCGAAAAATTTGTTCTCTTCTCAATCATTTCTTAGCTTCAAACTCCCATATCTCGCGAACGGATTGACCAAACACAAAAATTCCTGCTGCGTCTGAAAGTAGAAACTCGCCCGACTACAACGGTATGTGTATTTTTTCCCTAGGCCATTCTGGATAAGCGTTTGAAGCAGCAGAATTGCGAAAAATTTGTTGTCTTCTCAACCATTTCTTAGCTTCAAACTCCCATATCTCGCGAACGGATTGACCAAACACAAAAATTCCTGCTGCGTCTGAAAGTAGAAACTCGCCCGATTACAACGGTATGTGTATTGTTTTCCTAGGCCATTCTGGATAAGCGTTTGAAGCAGCAGAATTGCGAAAAATTTTTTGCCTTCTCAACCATTTCTTGGCTTCAAACTCCCATATCTCGCGAACGGATTGACCTAACCCAAAAATTCCTATTGCATCTGAAAGTAGAAGCTCGCCCGATTACAACGGTGTGTGTATTTTTTCGGTAGGCCATTCTGGTTAAGCGTTTGGAGCAGCAGAATTGCGAAAAATTTGTTGTCTTCTCAACCTATTCTTAGTTTCAAACTCCCGTATCTGGCGAACGGATTGACCTAACCCAAAAATTCCTATTGCATCTGAAAGTAGAAACTCGCCCGATTACAACGGTATGTGTATTTTTTCCCTAGGCCATTCTGGTTAAGCGTTTGGAGCAGCAGAATTGCGAAAAATTTGTTCTCTTCTCAATCATTTCTTAGCTTCAAACTCCCATATCTCGCGAACGGATTGACCAAACACAAAAATTCCTGCTGCGTCTGAAAGTAGAAACTCGCCCGACTACAACGGTCTGTGTATTTTTTCCCTAGGCCATTCTGGATAAGTGTTTTAAGCAGCAGAATTGCGAAAAATTTGTTGTCTTCTCAACCATTTCTTAGCTTCAAACTCCCATATCTCGCGAACGGATTGACCAAACACAAAAATTCCTGCTGCGTCTGAAAGTAGAAACTCGCCCGATTACAACGGTATGTGTATTTTTTTCCTAGGCCATTCTGGATAAGCGTTTGAAGCAGCAGAATTGCGAAAAATTTTTTGCCTTCTCAACCATTTCTTGGCTTCAAACTCCCATATCTCGCGAACGGATTGACCTTACCCAAAAATTCCTATTGCATCTGAAAGTAGAAACTCGCCCGATTACAACGGTGTGTGTATTTTTTCGGTAGGCCATTCTGGTTAAGCGTTTGGAGCAGCAGAATTGCGAAAAATTTGTTGTCTTCTCAACCTATTCTTAGTTTCAAACTCCCGTATCTGGCGAACGGATTGACCTAACCCAAAAATTTCTGTTGTGTCTGAAAGTAGAAACTCGCCCGATTACAACGGTATGTGTATTTTTTCCCTAGGCCATTCCGGTTAAGCGTTTGGAGCAGCAGAATTGCGAAAAATTTGTTCTCTTCTCAACCATTTCTTAGCTTCAAACTCCCATATGTCGCGAACGGATTGACCTAACCCAAAAATTCCTTTTGCATCTGAAAGTAGAAACTCGCCCGATTACAACGGTATGTTTATTTTTTCCCTAGGCCATTCTGGATAAGCGTTTGAAGCAGCAGAATTGCGAAAAATTTGTTGTCTTCTCAACCATTTCTTAGCTTCAAACTCCCATATCTCGCGAACGGAATGACCTAACCCAAAAATTCCTATTGCATTTGAAAGTAGAAGCTCGCCCGATTACAACGGTACGTGTATTTTTCCCCTTGGCCATTCTGGATAAGCGATTGGAGCAGCAGAAGTGCGGAAAATTTTTTGCCTCCTCAACCATTTCTTGTCTTCAAACTCCCATATCTCGCGAACGGAGTGACCTAACCCAAAAATTCCTATTGTAACTGAAAGTAGAAACTCGTCCGATTACAACGGTGTGGGTATTTTTTCCCTAGGCCATTCTGGTTAAGCGTTTGGAGCAGCAGAAGTGCGAAAAATTTGTTGTCTTCTCAACCATTTCTTGGCTTCAAGCTCCCATATCTCGCGAACGGACTGACATAACCCAATAATTCCTATTGCATCTGAAAGTAGAAACTCGCCCGATTACAACGGTATGTGTATTTTTTCCCTAGGCCATTCTGGTTAAGCGTTTGGAGCAGCAGAATTGCGAAAAATTTTTTGCCTTCTCAACCATTTCTTGGCTTCAAACTCCCATATCTCGCGAACGGACTGACCTAACCCAAAAATTCCTATTGCATCTGAAAGTAGAAACTCGCCCGTTTACAACGGTATGTGTATTTTTTCCCTAGGCCATTCTGGTTAAGCGTTTGGAGCAGCAGAATTGCGAAAAATTTTTTGCCTTCGCAACCATTTCTTGGCTTTAAACTCCCATATCTCGCGAACGGATTGACCGAACCCAAAAATTTCTGTTGCGTCTGAAAGTAGAAACTCGCCCGATTACAACGGCATGTGTATTTTTTCCCTAGGCCATTCTGGTTAAACGTTTGGAGCAGCAGAATTGCGAAAAATTTTTTGCCTTCTCAACCATTTCTTATCTTCAAACTCCCATATCTCGCGAACGGATTGACCTAACACAAAAATTCCTATTGCATCTGAAAGTAGAAACTCGCACAATTACAACGGTATGTGTATTTTTTTCCTAGGTCATTCTGGTTAAGCTTTTGAAGCAGCAGAATTGCGAAAAATTTTTTGCCTTCTCAACCATTTCTTGGCTTCAAACTCCCATACCTCGCGAACGGACTGACCTGACCCAAAAATTCCTATTGCATTTGAAAGTAGAAACTCGCCCGATTACAACGGTACGTGTATTTTTTCCCTAGGCCATTCCGGTTAAGCGTTTGGAACAGCAGAATTGCGAAAAATTTGTTCTCTTCTCAACCATTTCTTAGCTTCAAACTCCCATATGTCGCGAACGGATTGACCTAACCCAAAAATTCCTATTGCATCTGAAAGTAGAAACTCGCCCAATTACAACGGTATGTGAACTTTTTCCCTAGGCCATTCTGTTTAAGCTTTTGAAGCAGCAGAATTGCGAAAAATTTTTTGCCTTCTCAACCATTTCTTGGCTTTAAACTCCCATATCTCGCGAACGGATTGACCGAACCCAAAAATTTCTGTTGCGTCTGAAAGTAGAAACTCGCCCGATTACAACGGTATGTGTATTTTCTCCCTAGGCCATTCTGGTTAAACGTTTGGAGCAGCAGAATTGCGAACAATTTTTTGCCTTCTCAACCATTTCTTGGCTTCAAACTCCTATATCTCGCGAACGGACTGACCTGACCCAAAAAGTCCTATTGCATCTTAAAGTAGAAACTCGCCCGATTACAACGGTATGTGTATTTTTTCCCTGGGCCATTCTGGTTAAGCGTTTGAAGCAGCAGAATTGCGAAAAATTTTTTGCCTTCTCAACCATTTCTTGGCTTCAAACTCCTATATCTCGCGAACGGACTGACCTGACCCAAAAAGTCCTATTGCATCTTAAAGTAGAAACTCGCCCGATTACAACGGTATGTGTATTTTTTCCCTAGGCCATTCTGGTTAAGCGTTTGAAGCTGCGGAATTGCGAAAAATTTGTTCTCTCCTCAACCATTTCTTAGCTTCAAACTCCCATATCTCGCGAACGGATTGACCTAACCCAAAAATTCCTATTGCATTCGAAAGTAGTAACTCGCCCGATTACAACGGAATGTGTATTTTTTCCCTGGGCCATTCTGGTTAAGCGTTTGGAGCAGCAGAATTGCGAAAAATTTGTTGCCTTCTCAACCATTTCTTGGCTTCAAACTCCCATATCTAGCGAACGGATTGTCCTAACCCAAAAATTCCTATTGCATTTGAAAGTAGAAACTCGCCCGATTACAACGGTACGTGTATTTTTTCCCTAGGCCATTCCGGTTAAGCGTTTGAAGCAGCAGAATTGCGAAAAATTTGTTCTCTTCTCAACCATTTCTTGGCTTCAAACTCCCATATCTCGCGAACGGACTGACCTATCCCAAAAATTCCTATTGCATCTGAAAGTAGAAACTCGCCCGATTACAACGGTATGTGTATTTTTTCCCTAGGCCATTCTGGTTAAGCGTTTGGAGCAGCAGAATTGCGAAAAATTTTTTGCCTTCTCAACCATTTCTTGGCTTTAAACTCCCATATCTCGCGAACGGATTGACCGAACCCAAAAATTTCTGTTGCGTCTGAAAGTATAAACTCGCCCGGTTACAACGGTATGTGTATTTTCTCCCTAGGCCATTCTGGTTAAACGTTTGGAGCAGCAGAATTGCGAAAAATTTTTTGCCTTCTCAACCATTTCTTGGCTTCAGACTCGTATATCTCGCGAACGGACTGACCTGACCCAAAAAGTCCTATTGCATCTTAAAGTAGAAACTCGCCCGATTACAACGGTATGTGTATTTTTTCCCTGGGCCATTCTGGTTAAGCGTTTGAAGCAGCAGAATTGCGAAAAATTTTTTGCCTTCTCAACCATTTCTTGGCTTCAAACTCCTATATCTCGCGAACGGACTGACCTGACCCAAAAAGTCCTATTGCATCTTAAAGTAGAAACTCGCCCGATTACAACGGTATGTGTATTTTTTCCCTAGGCCATTCTGGTTAAGCGTTTGAAGCAGCAGAATTGCGAAATATTTGTTCTCTTCTCAACCATTTCTTAGCTTCAAACTCCCATATCTCGCGAACGGATTGACCTAACCCAAAAATTCCGATTGCATCTGAAAGTAGAAACTCGCCCGATTACAACGGTATGTCTATTTTTTCCCTGGGCCATTCTGGTTAAGCGTTTGGAGCAGCAGAATTGCGAAAAATTTGTTGTCTTCTTAACCATTTCTTAGCTTCAAACTCCCATATCTCGCGAACGGATTGACATAACCCAAAAATTCCTGTTGCATCTGAAATTAGAAACTCGCCCGATTACAACGGTATGTGTATTTTTTCCCTAGGCCATTCCGGTTAAGCGTTTGGAGCAGCAGAATTGCGAAAAATTTGTTCTCTTCTCAACCATTTCTTAGCTTCAAACTCCCATATGTCGCGAACGGATTGACCTAACCCAAAAATTCCTATTGCATCTGAAAGTAGAAACTCGCCCAATTACAACGGTATGTGTATTTTTTCCCTAGGCCATTCTGGTTAAGCTTTTGAAGCAGCAGAATTGCGAAAAATTTTTTGCCTTCTCAACCATTTCTTGGCTTCAAACTCCCATACCTCGCGAACGGACTGACCTGACCCAAAAATTCCTATTGCATTTGAAAGTAGAAACTCGCCCGATTACAACGGTACGTGTATTTTTTCCCCAGGCCATTCCGGTTAAGCGTTTGGAACAGCAGAATTGCGAAAAATTTGTTCTCTTCTCAACCATTTCTTAGCTTGAAACTCCCATATGTCGCGAACGGATTGAGCTAACCCAAAAATTCCTATTGCATCTGAAAGTAGAAACTCGCCCAATTACAACGGTATGTGAACTTTTTCCCTAGGCCATTCTGTTTAAGCTTTTGAAGCAGCAGAATTGCGAAAAATTTTTTGCCTTCTCAACCATTTCTTGGCTTCAAACTCCTATATCTCGCGAACGGACTGACCTGACCCAAAAAGTCCTATTGCATCTTAAAGTAGAAACTCGCCCGATTACAACGGTATGTGTATTTTTTCCCTAGGCCATTCTGGTTAAGCGTTTGAAGCAGCAGAATTGCGAAAAATTTGTTCTCTTCTCAACCATTTCTTGGCTTCAAACTCCCATATCTCGCGAACGGACTGACCTATCCCAAAAATTCCTATTGCATCTGAAAGTAGAAACTCGCCCGTTTACAACGGTATGTGTATTTTTTCCCTAGGCCATTCTGGTTAAGCGTTTGGAGCAGCAGAATTGCGAAAAATTTTTTGCCTTCTCAACCATTTCTTGGCTTTAAACTCCCATATCTCGCGAACGGATTGACCGAACCCAAAAATTTCTGTTGCGTCTGAAAGTAGAAACTCGCCCGATTACAACGGTATGTGTATTTTCTCCCTAGGCCATTCTGGTTAAACGTTTGGAGCAGCAGAATTGCGAAAAATTTTTTGCCTTCTCAACCATTTCTTGGCTTCAAACTCCTATATCTCGCGAACGGACTGACCTGACCCAAGAAGTCCTATTGCATCTTAAAGTAGAAACTCGCCCGATTACAACGGTATGTGTATTTTTTCCCTGGGCCATTCTGGTTAAGCGTTTGAAGCAGCAGAATTGCGAAAAATTTTTTGCCTTCTCAACCATTTCTTGGCTTCAAACTCCTATATCTCGCGAACGGACTGACCTGACCCAAAAAGTCCTATTGCATCTTAAAGTAGAAACTCGCCCGATTACAACGGTATGTGTATTTTTTCCCTAGGCCATTCTGGTTAAGCGTTTGAAGCTGCGGAATTGCGAAAAATTTGTTCTCTTCTCAACCATTTCTTAGCTTCAAACTCCCATATCTCGCGAACGGATTGACCTAACCCAAAAATTCCTATTGCATTCGAAAGTAGTAACTCGCCCGATTACAACGGAATGTGTATTTTTTCCCTGGGCCATTCTGGTTAAGCGTTTGGAGCAGCAGAATTGCGAAAAATTTGTTGCCTTCTCAACCATTTCTTGGCTTCAAACTCCCATATCTAGCGAACGGATTGTCCTAACCCAAAAATTCCTATTGCATTTGAAAGTAGAAACTCGCCCGATTACAACGGTACGTGTATTTTTTCCCTAGGCCATTCCGGTTAAGCGTTTGAAGCAGCAGAATTGCGAAAAATTTGTTCTCTTCTCAACCATTTCTTGGCTTCAAACTCCCATATCTCGCGAACGGACTGACCTATCCCAAAAATTCCTATTGCATCTGAAAGTAGAAACTCGCCCGATTACAACGGTATGTGTATTTTTTCCCTAGGCCATTCTGGTTAAGCGTTTGGAGCAGCAGAATTGCGAAAAATTTTTTGCCTTCTCAACCATTTCTTGGCTTTAAACTCCCATATCTCGCGAACGGATTGACCGAACCCAAAAATTTCTGTTGCGTCTGAAAGTATAAACTCGCCCGGTTACAACGGTATGTGTATTTTCTCCCTAGGCCATTCTGGTTAAACGTTTGGAGCAGCAGAATTGCGAAAAATTTTTTGCCTTCTCAACCATTTCTTGGCTTCAAACTCCTATATCTCGCGAACGGACTGACCTGACCCAAAAAGTCCTATTGCATCTTAAAGTAGAAACTCGCCCGATTACAACGGTATGTGTATTTTTTCCCTAGGCCATTCTGGTTAAGCGTTTGAAGCAGCAGAATTGCGAAAAATTTTTTGCCTTCTCAACCATTTCTTGGCTTCAAACTCCTATACCTCGCGAACGGACTGACCTGACCCAAAAAGTCCTATTGCATCTTAAAGTAGAAACTCGCCCGATTACAACGGTATGTGTATTTTTTCCCTGGGCCATTCTGGTTAAGCTTTTGAAGCAGCAGAATTGCGAAAAATTTTTTGCCTTCTCAACCATTTCTTGGCTTCAAACTCCTATATCTCGCGAACGGACTGACCTGACCCAAAAAGTCCTATTGCATCTTAAAGTAGAAACTCGCCCGATTACAACGGTATGTGTATTTTTTCCCTAGGCCATTCTGGTTAAGCGTTTGAAGCAGCAGAATTGCGAAATATTTGTTCTCTTCTCAACCATTTCTTAGCTTCAAACACCCATATCTCGCGAACGGATTGACCTAACCCAAAAATTCCGATTGCATCTGAATGTAGAAACTCGCCCGATTACAACGGTATGTCTATTTTTTCCCTGGGCCATTCTGGTTAAGCGTTTGGAGCAGCAGAATTGCGAAAAATTTGTTGTCTTCTTAACCATTTCTTAGCTTCAAACTCCCATATCTCGCGAACGGATTGACATAACCCAAAAATTCCTGTTGCATCTGAAACTAGAAACTCGCCCGATTACAACGGTATGTGTATTTTTTCCCTAAGCCATTCTGGTTAAGCGTTTGGAGCAGCAGAATTGCGAAAAATTTTTTGCCTTATCAACCATTTCTTGGCTTTAAACTCCCATATCTCGCGAACGGATTGACCTAACCCAAAAATTTCTGTTGTGTCTGAAAGTAGAAATTCGCCCGATTACAACGGTATGAGTATTTTTTCCCTAGGCCATTCCGGTTAAGCGTTTGGAGCAGCAGAATTGCGAAAAATTTGTTCTCTTCCCAACCATTTCTTAGCTTCAAACTCCCATATGTCGCGAACGGATTGACCTAACCCAAAAATTCCTATTGCATCTGAAAGTAGAAACTCGCCCAATTACAACGGTATGTGTATTTTTTCCCTAGGCCATTCTGGTTAAGCTTTTGAAGCAGCAGAATTGCGAAAAATTTTTTGCCTTCTCAACCATTTCTTGGCTTCAAACTCCCATACCTCGCGAACGGACTGACCTGACCCAAAAATTCCTATTGCATTTGAAAGTAGAAACTCGCCCGATTACAACGGTACGTGTATTTTTTCCCTAGGCCATTCCGGTTAAGCGTTTGGAACAGCAGAATTGCGAAAAATTTGTTCTCTTCTCAACCATTTCTTAGCTTCAAACTCCCATATGTCGCGAACGGATTGACCTAACCCAAAAATTCCTATTGCATCTGAAAGTAGAAACTCGCCCAATTACAACGGTATGTGAACTTTTTCCCTAGGCCATTCTGTTTAAGCTTTTGAAGCAGCAGAATTGCGAAAAATTTTTTGCCTTCTCAACCATTTCTTGGCTTTAAACTCCCATATCTCGCGAACGGATTGACCGAACCCAAAAATTTCTGTTGCGTCTGAAAGTAGAAACTCGCCCGATTACAACGGTATGTGTATTTTCTCCCTAGGCCATTCTGGTTAAACGTTTGGAGCAGCAGAATTGCGAAAAATTTTTTGCCTTCTCAACCATTTCTTGGCTTCAAACTCCTATATCTCGCGAACGGACTGACCTGACCCAAAAAGTCCTATTGCATCTTAAAGTAGAAACTCGCCCGATTACAACGGTATGTGTATTTTTTCCCTGGGCCATTCTGGTTAAGCGTTTGAAGCAGCAGAATTGCGAAAAATTTTTTGCCTTCTCAACCATTTCTTGGCTTCAAACTCCTATATCTCGCGAACGGACTGACCTGACCCAAAAAGTCCTATTGCATCTTAAAGTAGAAACTCGCCCGATTACAACGGTATGTGTATTTTTTCCCTAGGCCATTCTGGTTAAGCGTTTGAAGCTGCGGAATTGCGAAAAATTTGTTCTCTTCTCAACCATTTCTTAGCTTCAAACTCCCATATCTCGCGAACGGATTGACCTAACCCAAAAATTCCTATTGCATTCGAAAGTAGTAACTCGCCCGATTACAACGGAATGTGTATTTTTTCCCTGGGCCATTCTGGTTAAGCGTTTGGAGCAGCAGAATTGCGAAAAATTTGTTGCCTTCTCAACCATTTCTTGGCTTCAAACTCCCATATCTAGCGAACGGATTGTCCTAACCCAAAAATTCCTATTGCATTTGAAAGTAGAAACTCGCCCGATTACAACGGTACGTGTATTTTTTCCCTAGGCCATTCCGGTTAAGCGTTTGAAGCAGCAGAATTGCGAAAAATTTGTTCTCTTCTCAACCATTTCTTGGCTTCAAACTCCCATATCTCGCGAACGGACTGACCTATCCCAAAAATTCCTATTGCATCTGAAAGTAGAAACTCGCCCGATTACAACGGTATGTGTATTTTTTCCCTAGGCCATTCTGGTTAAGCGTTTGGAGCAGCAGAATTGCGAAAAATTTTTTGCCTTCTCAACCATTTCTTGGCTTTAAACTCCCATATCTCGCGAACGGATTGACCGAACCCAAAAATTTCTGTTGCGTCTGAAAGTATAAACTCGCCCGGTTACAACGGTATGTGTATTTTCTCCCTAGGCCATTCTGGTTAAACGTTTGGAGCAGCAGAATTGCGAAAAATTTTTTGCCTTCTCAACCATTTCTTGGCTTCAGACTCCTATATCTCGCGAACGGACTGACCTGACCCAAAAAGTCCTATTGCATCTTAAAGTAGAAACTCGCCCGATTACAACGGTATGTGTATTTTTTCCCTGGGCCATTCTGGTTAAGCGTTTGAAGCAGCAGAATTGCGAAAAATTTTTTGCCTTCTCAACCATTTCTTGGCTTCAAACTCCTATATCTCGCGAACGGACTGACCTGACCCAAAAAGTCCTATTGCATCTTAAAGTAGAAACTCGCCCGATTACAACGGTATGTGTATTTTTTCCCTAGGCCATTCTGGTTAAGCGTTTGAAGCAGCAGAATTGCGAAAAATTTGTTCTCTTCTCAACCATTTCTTAGCTTCAAACTCCCATATGTCGCGAACGGATTGACCTAACCCAAAAATTCCTATTGCATCTGAAAGTAGAAACTCGCCCAATTACAACGGTATGTGTATTTTTTCCCTAGGCCATTCTGGTTAAGCTTTTGAAGCAGCAGAATTGCGAAAAATTTTTTGCCTTCTCAACCATTTCTTGGCTTCAAACTCCTATATCTCGCGAACGGACTGACCTGACCCAAAAAGTCCTATTGCATCTTAAAGTAGAAACTCGCCCGATTACAACGGTATGTGTATTTTTTCCCTAGGCCATTCTGGTTAAGCGTTTGAAGCAGCAGAATTGCGAAAAATTTGTTCTCTTCTCAACCATTTCTTGGCTTCAAACTCCCATATCTCGCGAACGGACTGACCTATCCCAAAAATTCCTATTGCATCTGAAAGTAGAAACTCGCCCGTTTACAACGGTATGTGTATTTTTTCCCTAGGCCATTCTGGTTAAGCGTTTGGAGCAGCAGAATTGCGAAAAATTTTTTGCCTTCTCAACCATTTCTTGGCTTTAAACTCCCATATCTCGCGAACGGATTGACCGAACCCAAAAATTTCTGTTGCGTCTGAAAGTAGAAACTCGCCCGATTACAACGGTATGTGTATTTTCTCCCTAGGCCATTCTGGTTAAACGTTTGGAGCAGCAGAATTGCGAAAAATTTTTTGCCTTCTCAACCATTTCTTGGCTTCAAACTCCTATATCTCGCGAACGGACTGACCTGACCCAAAAAGTCCTATTGCATCTTAAAGTAGAAACTCGCCCGATTACAACGGTATGTGTATTTTTTCCCTGGGCCATTCTGGTTAAGCGTTTGAAGCAGCAGAATTGCGAAAAATTTTTTGCCTTCTCAAACATTTCTTGGCTTCAAACTCCTATATCTCGCGAACGGACTGACCTGACCCAAAAAGTCCTATTGCATCTTAAAGTAGAAACTCGCCCGATTACAACGGTATGTGTATTTTTTCCCTAGGCCATTCTGGTTAAGCGTTTGAAGCTGCGGAATTGCGAAAAATTTGTTCTCTTCTCAACCATTTCTTAGCTTCAAACTCCCATATCTCGCGAACGGATTGACCTAACCCAAAAATTCCTATTGCATTCGAAAGTAGTAACTCGCCCGATTACAACGGAATGTGTATTTTTTCCCTGGGCCATTCTGGTTAAGCGTTTGGAGCAGCAGAATTGCGAAAAATTTGTTGCCTTCTCAACCATTTCTTGGATTCAAACTCCCATATCTAGCGAACGGATTGTCCTAACCCAAAAATTCCTATTGCATTTGAAAGTAGAAACTCGCCCGATTACAACGGTACGTGTATTTTTTCCCTAGGCCATTCCGGTTAAGCGTTTGAAGCAGCAGAATTGCGAAAAATTTGTTCTCTTCTCAACCATTTCTTGGCTTCAAACTCCCATATCTCGCGAACGGACTGACCTATCCCAAAAATTCCTATTGCATCTGAAAGTAGAAACTCGCCCGATTACAACGGTATGTGTATTTTTTCCCTAGGCCATTCTGGTTAAGCGTTTGGAGCAGCAGAATTGCGAAAAATTTTTTGCCTTCTCAACCATTTCTTGGCTTTAAACTCCCATATCTCGCGAACGGATTGACCGAACCCAAAAATTTCTGTTGCGTCTGAAAGTATAAACTCGCCCGGTTACAACGGTATGTGTATTTTCTCCCTAGGCCATTCTGGTTAAACGTTTGGAGCAGCAGAATTGCGAAAAATTTTTTGCCTTCTCAACCATTTCTTGGCTTCAAACTCCTATATCTCGCGAACGGACTGACCTGACCCAAAAAGTCCTATTGCATCTTAAAGTAGAAACTCGCCCGATTACAACGGTATGTGTATTTTTTCCCTAGGCCATTCTGGCTAAGCGTTTGAAGCAGCAGAATTGCGAAAAATTTTTTGCCTTCTCAACCATTTCTTGGCTTCAAACTCCTATATCTCGCGAACGGACTGACCTGACCCAAAAAGTCCTATTGCATCTTAAAGTAGAAACTCGCCCGATTACAACGGTATGTGTATTTTTTCCCTAGGCCATTCTGGTTAAGCGTTTGAAGCTGCGGAATTGCGAAAAATTTTTTGCCTTATCAACCATTTCTTGGCTTTAAACTCCCATATCTCGCGAACGGATTGACCTAACCCAAAAATTTCTGTTGTGTCTGAAAGTAGAAATTCGCCCGATTACAACGGTATGTGTATTTTTTCCCTAGGCCATTCCGGTTAAGCGTTTGGAGCCGCAGAATTGCGAAAAATTTGTTCTCTTCTCAACCATTTCTTAGCTTCAAACTCCCATATGTCGCGAACGGATTGACCTAACCCAAAAATTCCTATTGCATCTGAAAGTAGAAACTCGCCCAATTACAACGGTATGTGTATTTTTTCCCTAGGCCATTCTGGTTAAGCTTTTGAAGCAGCAGAATTGCGAAAAATTTTTTGCCTTCTCAACCATTTCTTGGCTTCAAACTCCCATACCTCGCGAACGGACTGACCTGACCCAAAAATTCCTATTGCATTTGAAAGTAGAAACTCGCCCGATTACAACGGTACGTGTATTTTTTCCCTAGGCCATTCCGGTTAAGCGTTTGGAACAGCAGAATTGCGAAAAATTTGTTCTCTTCTCAACCATTTCTTAGCTTCAAACTCCCATATGTCGCGAACGGATTGACCTAACCCAAAAATTCCTATTGCATCTGAAAGTAGAAACTCGCCCAATTACAACGGTATGTGAACTTTTTCCCTAGGCCATTCTGTTTAAGCTTTTGAAGCAGCAGAATTGCGAAAAATTTTTTGCCTTCTCAACCATTTCTTGGCTTCAAACTCCTATATCTCGCGAACGGACTGACCTGACCCAAAAAGTCCTATTGCATCTTAAAGTAGAAACTCGCCCGATTACAACGGTATGTGTATTTTTTCCCTAGGCCATTCTGGTTAAGCGTTTAAAGCAGCAGAATTGCGAAAAATTTGTTCTCTTCTCAACCATTTCTTGGCTTCAAACTCCCATATCTCGCGAACGGACTGACCTATCCCAAAAATTCCTATTGCATCTGAAAGTAGAAACTCGCCCGTTTACAACGGTATGTGTATTTTTTCCCTAGGCCATTCTGGTTAAGCGTTTGGAGCAGCAGAATTGCGAAAAATTTTTTGCCTTCTCAACCATTTCTTGGCTTTAAACTCCCATATCTCGCGAACGGATTGACCGAACCCAAAAATTTCTGTTGCGTCTGAAAGTAGAAACTCGCCCGATTACAACGGTATGTGTATTTTCTCCCTAGGCCATTCTGGTTAAACGTTTGGAGCAGCAGAATTGCGAAAAATTTTTTGCCTTCTCAACCATTTCTTGGCTTCAAACTCCTATATCTCGCGAACGGACTGACCTGACCCAAAAAGTCCTATTGCATCTTAAAGTAGAAACTCGCCCGATTACAACGGTATGTGTATTTTTTCCCTGGGCCATTCTGGTTAAGCGTTTGAAGCAGCAGAATTGCGAAAAATTTTTTGCCTTCTCAACCATTTCTTGGCTTCAAACTCCCATATCTACCGAACGGATTGTCCTAACCCAAAAATTCCTATTGCATTCGAAAGTAGTAACTCGCCCGATTACAACGGAATGTGTATTTTTTCCCTGGGCCATTCTGGTTAAGCGTTTGGAGCAGCAGAATTGCGAAAAATTTGTTGCCTTCTCAACCATTTCTTGGCTTCAAACTCCCATATCTAGCGAACGGATTGTCCTAACCCAAAAATTCCTATTGCATTTGAAAGTAGAAACTCGCCCGATTACAACGGTACGTGTATTTTTTCCCTAGGCCATTCCGGTTAAGCGTTTGAAGCAGCAGAATTGCGAAAAATTTGTTCTCTTCTCAACCATTTCTTGGCTTCAAACTCCCATATCTCGCGAACGGACTGACCTATCCCAAAAATTCCTATTGCATCTGAAAGTAGAAACTCGCCCGATTACAACGGTATGTGTATTTTTTCCCTAGGCCATTCTGGTTAAGCGTTTGGAGCAGCAGAATTGCGAAAAATTTTTTGCCTTCTCAACCATTTCTTGGCTTTAAACTCCCATATCTCGCGAACGGATTGACCGAACCCAAAAATTTCTGTTGCGTCTGAAAGTATAAACTCGCCCGGTTACAACGGTATGTGTATTTTCTCCCTAGGCCATTCTGGTTAAACGTTTGGAGCAGCAGAATTGCGAAAAATTTTTTGCCTTCTCAACCATTTCTTGGCTTCAAACTCCTATATCTCGCGAACGGACTGACCTGACCCAAAAAGTCCTATTGCATCTTAAAGTAGAAACTCGCCCGATTACAACGGTATGTGTATTTTTTCCCTAGGCCATTCTGGTTAAGCGTTTGAAGCAGCAGAATTGCGAAAAATTTTTTGCCTTCTCAACCATTTCTTGGCTTCAAACTCCTATATCTCGCGAACGGACTGACCTGACCCAAAAAGTCCTGTTGCATCTTAAAGTAGAAACTCGCCCGATTACAACGGTATGTGTATTTTTTCCCTAGGCCATTCTGGTTAAGCGTTTGAAGCTGCAGAATTGCGAAAAATTTGTTCTCTTCTCAACCATTTCTTAGCTTCAAACTCCCATATCTCGCGAACGGATTGACCTAACCCAAAAATTCCTATTGCATTTGAAAGTAGAAACTCGCCCGATTACAACGGTACGTGTATTTTTTCCCCAGGCCATTCTGGTTAAGCGTTTGAAGCAGCAGAATTGCGAAAAATTTTTTGCCTTCTCAACCATTTCTTGGCTTCAAACTGCCATATCTCGCGAACGGATTGACCTAGCCCAAAAATTCCTATTGCATCTGAAAGTAGAAACTCGCCCGATTACAACGGTATGTGTATTTTTTCCGTAAGCCATTCTGGTTAAGCGTTTGGAGCAGCAGTAGTGCGAAAAATTTGTTGTCTTCTCAACCTATTGTTAGTTTCAAACTCCCATATCTCGCGAACGGATTGACCTAACCCAAAAATTCCTATTGCATTTGAAAGTAGAAACTCGCCCGATTACAACGGTATGTGTATTTTTCCCCTGGGCCATTCTGGTTAAGCTTTTGAAGCAGCAGAATTGCGAAAAATTTTTTGCCTTCTCAACCATTTCTTGGCTTCAAACTCCCATACCTCGCGAACGGACTGACCTGACCCAAAAATTCCTATTGCATTTGAAAGTAGAAACTCGCCCGATTACAACGGTACGTGTATTTTTTCCCTAGGGCATTCCGGTTAAGCGTTTGGAACAGCAGAATTGCGAAAAATTGTATGCCTTCTCAACCATTTCTTGGCTTCAAACTCCCATATGTCGCGAACGGATTGACCTAACCCAAAAATTCCTATTGCATCTGAAAGTAGAAACTCGCCCAATTACAACGGTATGTGAACTTTTTCCCTAGGCCATTCTGTTTAAGCTTTTGAAGCAGCAGAATTGCGAAAAATTTTTTGCCTTCTCAACCATTTCTTGGCTTCAAACTCCTATATCTCGCGAACGGACTGTCCTGACCCAAAAAGTCCTATTGCATCTTAAAGTAGAAACTCGCCCGATTACAACGGTATGTGTATTTTTTCCCTAGGCCATTCTGGTTAAGCGTTTGAAGCAGCAGAATTGCGAAAAATTTGTTCTCTTCTCAACCATTTCTTGGCTTCAAACTCCCATATCTCGCGAACGGACTGACCTATCCCAAAAATTCCTATTGCATCTGAAAGTAGAAACTCGCCCGTTTACAACGGTATGTGTATTTTTTCCCTAGGCCATTCTGGTTAAGCGTTTGGAGCAGCAGAATTGCGAAAAATTTTTTGCCTTCTCAACCATTTCTTGGCTTTAAACTCCCATATCTCGCGAACGGATTGACCGAACCCAAAAATTTCTGTTGCGTCTGAAAGTAGAAACTCGCCCGATTACAACGGTATGTGTATTTTTCTCCCTAGGCCATTCTGGTTAAACGTTTGGAGCAGCAGAATTGCGAAAAATTTTTTTGCCTTCTCATCCATTTCTTGGCTTCAAACTCCTATATCTCGCGAACGGACTGACCTGACCCAAAAAGTCCTATTGCATCTTAAAGTAGAAACTCGCCCGATTACAACGGTATGTGTATTTTTTTCCCTGGGCCATTCTGGTTAAGCGTTTGAAGCAGCAGAATTGCGAAAAATTTTTTTGCCTTCTCAACCATTTCTTGGCTTCAAACTCCTATATCTCGCGAACGGACTGACCTGACCCAAAAAGTCCTATTGCATCTTAAAGTAGAAACTCGCCCGATTACAACGGTATGTGTATTTTTTT